>NC_068357.1:117119784-117139784 GCF_020536995.1 Dreissena polymorpha
TAATAAAAAACGGAGTAAAAACAAAATGTATGGATCGCCAATATTTGTGTCGTGTTCTGAGAAAACTGGGCATAATGCATGTGCGTAAAGTGTCGTTCCAGATTAGCCTGTGCAGTCCGCACAGGCTAATCAGGGACGACACTTTACGCTTTTATGGTATTTTTAGTTTCAAGGAAGTCCCTCTTTACCGAAAATCTAGTTTAGGCGGAAAGTGTCGTCCCTGGTTAGCTTGTGCGGACTGCACAGGCTAATCTGGGACGACACTTAACGCACATGCATTATGCCAAGTTTTCTCAGAACACTACTAATATGATTTGGAGAACCGATACGAATAATACATTTATTTCCTACATCTCTTTCCATACCGGACGCGATAAAAATGCAATGAAGAGTATCCCACTAAGTAAACTGTTAGGCCACGACTTTTTTTTTTATTGGTTTACAAAAATAATTTTGAAAATGGTCCATCGGGCGGTCGAAAAAAAAAAAAAAAAAAAAAACATTGGAAAAATAAGTTAATACTAATAACATCAGAACAAAGACATCATATCTTTTATAACCTTAACACAGAGACGAAAAATCTAATTATGCAATGAAACACATCTATATCTTCAAATGAAATGAGTCACCTAAAAGCACCTTTTGTAACATCAGGCAATTTTAAACACTCCATTAAATGACATGCGTTCTTCTCCCATTAAAACGAAAAACTGCGCTTCATTTCCGTAATTCGATGCGCACCATTACGCAATGCGATGCCCGTTGCATAAATCTTATATAAGATAAACTACTCATACACAAAGTATGTGTTTGCTCCTTTTGGACTTATGACATCGTCCATGAAAAAAATCGAGGTAGATCGATCCCCGCGTCGTCGCGGTAATGTTTGTTAAAGTTGTTGTTGTCATGAAAACTCGTTGATTTACAACGCAACACGTCTTTATTAAACTGACGCGAATTAATACAATCATATTTGTCAACTTGGCTTTTGCTTTATTTTGATAATTTAATCCAAAGTTTAATGTTAGCAAGTGTTTTTACTGGAATTGTAAACAAGGAGCCAGTTAAAGTCTTCCGAAAATGTGCAGTCTGTGTGAATTGACAGTTTGACGTCATCAAAGGAAAGCCGCTTGCTGTCTGAAGCAATAAAGCGACAAATTTCGCGCCGACAAAATTGGCTTCCTTTGTCTAGCAATCAACATGCCGAACCAATCGTGCGTTTGTTTCTCAATTGCAATCCTCCAATTTAATAATAGCACGTGCATAGCTCCGCCTTCGAATCTTTTGCAGAGAACGGAGGCGGAGTTTAACGGTTAATTGAGCTAGTATTTTTAATACGCAAGTTGAGTTCCGATTTGCCGAAATTACTCGGCCCTAAACATTAAAACGACAAATACATTTATCAATGATTTTCCGAGATATACCGATTTGTTCCGATTTCCAAACTTTCTGTACAGTTCCTATAAACTATGGCGGACGTGTTTACAAAATTCCTAAACACATATATCGTAAATAATGGCAGTGTTTTATTGGATTATTTATACTAATTATCAAATTGCAAGGTAATACTTTTTATCTACTATAATATCGGGTATGTTTAATATAATAAACATGTTAAACAATATAGTTGCGTCACAGACTCGGAAATAAATTTTGATGCGGTCGACATTTTACTGACGCTGATTTTCCTATTGTCTGTAATTAAATAAATTTTGAGAAGTGCCCATAAAAGGACTGGTACATACTGTGTCACATTGAAAAATATCCCGATCTCTGTAATATATGTGAACCAATCGTTGATTGTACTTACTTGATTTTATTCGCAACCGTACTCAAACCGGATCGGTTTTTTTTCTCGTTTCGCTCGTTTTTCAGTGCGGTCGGGAATAAAATATATAAAAAAAAGACGATTTTCCGATTTTATTTTTTTTCCCATTTTCCAAAAATTAGGGTCGGCGGTTTTGTAAACCAACAAATATAAAAGTCGTGGCCTTATGGTCTCATTTAAGTCGCGCTGAACGTGGACGAACAAAATCGAAAGCAAATATAGGAAACAATCCATGCGTACAATTTTATGCAAATGGATTTTAAGAGTGCCATGTCAATGTTTTCAAGCTTAACATTAAATCAAACAAGTTATGACGTTTAGTTTGTCAGTATCAATTACGCTCATTTAAGCTAGTATCATTGAGCACATTGATTGATCCAGAAGATCCCAATTTAACGTATTTGTTATTCATCTGCTATTAGTAAACATGAGAGGATGATCAATGCACGCTAATTTGTAATGTAAGCTGTTTTCGAATATTTGTTTTATGGGAAAATACCTGACTCTTTGTGCTGTATTGATTCAGTGCTAGAGCGCACAAGGGTGTTTGAGAGGATGCTTTTGTTCGTCTATGTTTGGACAACCTTCTTGATTACTAATGTATAAATGAATGTTTATCCACAAGACGTTTTCATTTGCGACAAATAATTGGAGCCACAGCCACGGATATGATGCGTTTAGCTCAGCTTATCATAGGTCTGTACGTGGGTAAGTTTATATATATATAAATATATATGTATTTATATTTATAAATTCACATTTTCATGAATTATCTATATTATAAAGCTTCATTTTGAATGTGTTAAACGCTTTTCTTTCAATACGAATATCATCCTCCGCGCAAAGATCAGATAATATCCCGGTGGTCTCAGCGCAATTAATTACGTCCTTATTTTTTATAATACATATATATCCATTTTGATTGCAATTTCATTGTTGTACCATTTTAAACATGTTATTATATTTTTCCACAAGCTTGAAATAAAAATCATCATTTTGATGAAGCAAATCCTTATTTGAAAAGGAAAGATGGCAAATAGGGAACAAAGCCACCGTATTATTATAAACAGAAAATGTCTTATCGCGATAATATATCGATGCTTTATTAATCCGTGATCATAATTTCAACAATGTATTTATTATTAATCAAAGCTGCACAGCTCGAAAAATACCATAAGTATTTCATTTAATAATTAAAAGCAAACCTTATGCGGAACCAACAAAAAACGTTATCAAGTAACGTGAAACTTGAAACATGAGTCGATACATTTTGTTTTAAATTTTATATTTAGCAACACGGGGACAGCGTGTTATACGTGTGCGTGCGTGTGTGTATGTGTGTGTGTGTGTGTGTGTGTGTGTGTGTGTGTGCGTGTGCGCGCGCGCGCGTGCGTGTGTGTGTTTCGAGGTTTATGATGTTCTTTCCGGGCCAGAGGCAGCATTCTATGTAGACCCAGAGTGTGTCCCAGCACTCCAACCAATTGTGCTTTCTAGACTTGCGAAAGTTTGGATGATTGTTTGAATCATAGCTGCAATTTTCAGCTGTTTTGTTTTAACGTTATTCAATTTTGATGTGGTCTCATGCTGTGAGGAAACACGATTGCCCGGAGGAAACACACTTGTCCTATATGGTGACCATTTTTTTGTGTGTACGATTGCACATAACTCATTGACAAGAAAAACATCAATATGCTTTTGAAAGTAACATACATCATTTTACTGTGCTTTACAAACACTTGTAGATTTTTTTCTTTTTAAAAACTAGTAAGTCAATTCAAAAATAATTCATGCAATCTACTAGACAAAGCAAATAAGCTCCAGACCATGGCATTTCGGTATGTTCTTTTTCGACGCATTGTAGTCACAGTGGTTGATGCGTTCAGTGGACTGCCCCAGTTTGACAGCGGCTGGTTGCCGCTAGAGGCGCAGTCAAATAACTGCACCCTTCCGATACCGCATGGACTGGGCCAGGTACCGCGCCTCGTAGACGTCCAGGTGAAGTCTGTCGAGGAACCCAATCTAGGATTTATATTCAAGGCAATAGGTATATCTCTTACATTATCAATTAGTATATTAAATGTAATATGTGCAAAAACAAATACATTCAAGGCAATAGGTTCATCTATTGAATAAGCAAGCATTCATAGCAAAGGAAATATGTGGTGAATTACAAAAAAGGCAATTGATACATCTCTTAATTAATCAATAATCGATATTCATGGCAATGTGTGCATTTCTCATGAAGTCAAACATAATATTCAAGGCTATACGTGCATATTAAGGATTTTGATGCATTTCGTATGCATTTAAGAATAACACTTAATGATGAAGATTTCATATTCAAGAAAATATGTGAATGTGTTGTGCTGTACAAAAATGTATATTCATGGCGACTTGTACAGATTAAAGGATTTATAGTAATTTCTTATGCATTCAAAGATTCAGATAAAATGAAAGAGTCACATTTTTTAAATCATCTCGAAGGTTTAGTAAATGCAGTTTTTTAATTTCTATTTTCTAATATAGTTAGAGATTTTTATTTAACGCAATAGGTACGGAAAACAAAGCAATAGCTACATTTCTCGCGCATACAAGATTTATATCCAAGGCATGAGTGCAAGTTTATTTTTCAGGAAAAATGATACTTTTCATGTACAAGTAAACGTTGACTAACTCCAACATAAACATGTATTTTCAATGTAATTAATTTGTTGGACCAACGAATCTAATATTCACAACGCCTTGTATTGACTGCCTCAAAAACAAATACATAACATGACTTTTCCATAAGTTTATTGCGTATTTCCTCAAAAATTTAATAGATTCCACGGGCAGCGAGCGTTTCTGAACTCGTTAAAACGGTCGTTTGCCATCAACATGAATGGCCAGACATGTCGAGTCAGATAATGGAAATTTCCATTAAAATGTTTAATGGTACTACTATTATTGGTCCTGACTTTAACTAGGAAACGGAGAACGGGATGATGACCACAATGAAACCTATGGTGGCGCCATATACATATACAACGACATCGACGTGGTCGTGTTCTTACCAAATAAAAACAACCATTATGCAGTGGGCTCTGGAATAAACACAGGTACAGCTAGACATGTATGTAAGCGAGTTCATGAAATAACATCTTACGAGGAAGGCGATTGCTTAGCCCACTTAATCACTTTACAAAGCATTCGAAACCTCCACAAACAAACACCTCACCTATGCTTAGATTACACGATATTTCGGATGATTTTGGTGAACTTTGTTGTTCATGTTTCTTTTTTATTCCGTAGCAAAAGCACTGATAACATTGTGTTATGCAAATGCAAAAAAACACAATAGTTGTGTATAAAATCAGCCATTTATAACGGGGATTTTTGTAAGTAAAACACATTTTCAAAACATTGCGCGGGCACCGACATACCCAATGTTTCTACGTGGAATGTTGACATTTGTAACAAATAATACTTTTACAATGGGGTATTTGTCGGTGTGATTTATGAAAAGATCAAGAAAAATTCTTTCAACTTATACATGACCCTAAATATTTATGTATAAGTTGAATATCTGAATGATAAACACGCTTTTCGACCATTAGATGGTAACGTTCAAGTTGCACAGGCTAATCTGGGACGCCACTTTACGCACATGCACTTAACCACCGTTTCCCAGGGCACGGCCCATATCATATATAACAACGTGCAGTCAGAACAGGCTAATCCGGGACGATACTTTGCACATGTATAGTATTATGCGTTACAATAAAAATCTAATTATCGAAATTCAAAAGCTTCGTCCCTGATTAGCTTGTACCGACAGCAAAGGCTATAATGAGACGACACATGCATTAAACCCCGTATTCCCAGAGCGAAGCTGAAATATATTGTGATTTAGCATACAAATTGTTATGGTATGGCCTGCACATACTCATGAATACATGAACTCTGCAATTTTCGATTCCGGTAAGTAAGTCTCAAATTTATTGAAAATGAAGGCAAGATTTATGTATTTAAGTTTTATCTAAACAATGTTAATGCAATTGTTTCTGTTGACATGCCGACTTTTACACTTCTGAAATTACCAATTCTGCAAACATGAGTGTTCATTTACTTTACTATGCCAAGTATTACATGATTATTGCATTACGCAAATGGCACAATGATACAATCTCCAAACGGACCGCTTCCATCATCATTGTCGCAAGTCTTATCAATAATAATACATCGATCTGAAAGCGATAGTAAGCGTTCTATTTCATATTCTGATGATCAATTTCCAAATCAAACATCACCTATGTCTGTGTCGGTCATGTCGTAATGTTTGCACCACTTTACTCTCGCCCCAATGAATGTTTTAAGAGCGTTCTCTTTACCATGAGTTCAGTCGACCGTGAATATTGATTGCTTTTTTATTTCGTAAGCGTTTACATGAATTACTATGTTTTGAAGTATTTGATTATTTTTTTCAACAATTTTGATCCAGTTATTGTGAAACAATACAAAGCGAAATTCCAGTTTAGGCGGAAGAGTCGTCCCTGATTACCCTTTGCGAACTGCACGAGCTAGTCTGGGGCGACACATCTCGCGCATGCGTAAAACCCCATTTTCCATGAGCGAGGCTCATATATTGAGTAAACATTGTAGTCGGGATCTCGACAGCAGTGGCGAACCAATCTGTACATACATTCAAGTCAGTTGACTTAGACCACTAAGACTGCGTAATAAATTCTAGATGCAAATAGTTCTGATTGTAAAATGATTGTAAGTAAAATATCGTCGTTAAGTATTTCATTGTACACCTATAGCTTAACTTATTACAACAAAGTGTATCAATTGATTTGTTTGAATAAATCAGCGTTCAACTTCCTTTTTACATTAAAGGACATTGGCCATATTGGTTTGGACCTAACATGCAAACGTCCAGAAAGGTAAACGTACGGGTGCGCTGCTGGCTGGAAACAGAGCTTCCGGTCCCTTGTTACGTGACTTCGAGTGCTGTTTTCATGAAGGCCGGATCCCAATATCGTATGTTAACATGGCGTTGTATAACCCTTTTCTTTGTATGTTGATAATATATATTGATTTTTTTGAAGTCCAAGACGAATTCGACATAATCCTATGAATTGATTGAATATTTAATAACAGTTCATTTCTAAAAGCCTGAGTTTAAAATGGATATTCTGCATCATCTCATTTAAGAAAACAACTTATAAAGTTGACTGAATAAACTCCAATCGAAAGTCGTTGTTATGTAAATAAGGCCTTTAATACGCACTGATTGCTGTCGCCAGTGGTTTCGTTTATTATATTATTGTTTTATAGTATCTTCTTCTTACCAATGAGGTGGCTGGGGATTTAACTTAGTAAGAAACATTTTAACAACAGGAACACATTCTTAGGGGTTTATATTTTGACACCTTTATGGAAGGAACTAGTTAAATGATGTTCAAGTCATAGTTGTATTCACGAAGAGAACTAGTTAAATGATGTTCAAGTCATAGTTGTATTCACTAGTTAAATGATGTTCAAGTCATAGTTGTATTAACGAAGAAGACACTTGATTGTCATCTCTTTTTGAAGCGTCAGGATGACATCCAGTGATTTCGTTTTAATGGGTGATGAATTCAACATTATATATGTATTGAAGATGCGTGTGAAACGTTTTAAGAAACTAATACATCTAAACATGTAAGCCCAATCTTGATTTGCTACGTGATTGAGCGTAAGAAGCAACTTCAATATTTCAAACACGATAAAAATATATTTTTAATTTCTGATGTCTCTCCCGTCTCGCTATAGTAGTGTTTATCCCATAATTATTACTATTATCTTAAACGTAAATGAAGATGAATTATCGATACTTTTTCAGGAATTCATTTAGACACACCGTTTTATTTTTCAATCATTTAAATTTTCTTTATATACTATGCTTGTAATGACATACGTTTTCAATGTTTTGTCCACAACGACCTAAGGATATAAAGATCTCTTGAATTTTTACAACAGCATAGTTTGAATATAACATACGTTTGGATTTGAACTAGGAGATTCATTGCACACATAGTGATAACTACATACGTATTCAACAACTGCACATAGCAAATCATGTGACAACTATCTTTTTATTAATTTAACTTTCTCGTCTTACTTTTATTAAGGGCAGTATGCAAATATGTTGCTTATTTCTTATGTTTGTATCTTCGCAATGGACTAATGTTTTAAGCATTTTATGTTTGTAAACTGAACATATTCATGTTGTGACGATCTTGTTATCAGTCAACGAGACGTTCTTAGAGCTTCACCACCAGATATCAAAGTACCCCGACATCGTGAAGGTTCGAGCGCATCTTACCGACGGACTAGATGCCGGGTACTATACCGATGCCCAGGGTATATGCTGTAGACAAAATTTGAAACTTTATCTTTTAAATGAATACCACGAATAGTTTAATCATCGGTTATAAAACGTTTATTAACAGTATGTAATTAAAGAAGAAGCTTATAGTGATTCCTACGATCAGTCACAGGTCTTGTTTTACTGTCGTCGGTAGTCGGAAAACCAAAAAAGCTCATACACTTATATGTTGTTACTGTTATTGCCTGTCAGCGGTTTAACAAAAAATTATTTAAAAACTCAAATTATAGATGGGTTTTCTGCCCAATTTGACACATTTCTGAACACGAGTTTCCAAAGTGTATTTATGCACTTTACAATTTCCAACTGTTATATCAAAAATAAGATTGCGTTTGGTGGACGTAAAAGGCATACTCATCTAAATGTACTACCCACAGGGACAACCTTGTACAACAAATGCAGTGGAACAAGTGGTCTGAAGTTCGGCTTCAATGACGTCACGGTTCGAATATGGGCGCCATCTGGGGGTCAGTGGCTCTGCATCGTGATTGATTAACGTTTAGTTTAAACCTATTTTGTTTAGCTCGAATGAATCTTAAGTACTTTGTACTTAAGTACTTAATTGAAACCCTCTCGAGTTCGTTTCATGTGCCTAGAACCAGTACTAGGTGCCTTTGGGGAAGATCTAAAGAACGTTCCAACAGTGGGGATCGAACACGTGACCTCCCGGTCGCTAGGCGGACACCATACCCATTGCACCACGGCGACTCTGATTGATTATCGCACACATGTTAAAAGCAAACAAATATTCTGTAGTTATGTTGAAATCATTAGGGTAGAACAGCCATTGAAAACTTATGGAAATCGCGCAATTCACTTTTTCGAAAAGTTACATTGGACTTTGTGTAGAATAATATGCATATACAAAATTATAAACGTATTGTACATGTTACTAACTTTTATTATCATGTATATTGTTCATAATATATGCATAGATAAATGACACTTATACCGGTAGAATTATTGTTTCGTTTGTGTAAACATGGTAAATATAATGATAGCGTACCTATAATAATTATAGAACAATATTTTAAAGGAAATGTGTTGTTCACGCGACATGATGGCTGGGGATTAATTCGATGGCCTGCAACAGCGAGTTCTGCAGACGTTGACGTCATAGCTTGGTGTGACGTCACGGATTCAGACGTGTTCAGCCAGACAATTGCGTTTAACAACAGTTTTTCTGGTTCTGCGGTGGAGATAAACGTCCCGGAAACACGCGTGGATTTGAATAATTTGTTGATATATGCATTGGTATGAATATAATATACTATTCTTAAAAACATTTCTGTAACAAACAAAACTTGTGTATAGTATTATATGAGTGCACACTTTACAGTTTCATAATGAATGATTCAGTACATAAAATACAGGTTATATTGTAATCAATCATTACAAACACAAAAGAGGTATACAAACTCACGACCCAGGAGTGACTAGAAGAATCCAGTAAAACATTGATTTTTCTTTATAGTAGTAGTGAAAGAGAACATTGACATCAAATGTTTTGGAGGAAAAAGGAACACTCCATCCAAATCATGTTGTATATAAATGATGCAGCAAATGTTTCTTTTTTGTTTGTTTGCACACACCTCATGGTAACATAAATAATCCTAGATTTAATATGTTAAATTTACTAGTTCAAAGACCGTCTCTTTGATGACCAAATGTTGGACTTGGTTCGCGGGATAAACTTGCTCACAATTCCTGAAAGGTGTTTAGAAACAATTTCATTAAAGCGTACACGAGTTTTTAATCGTTTAACAAACATACCGTCAGATTGTATTAAATGCACCTACACATGTTGACATGCTCAGTTGTATAGAATTTTGTTTCCGCATTTAAGATAAAAGTGACAACAGGGCCGAATGAAGGATTCCTGTTTGAGACGGTGGGCAGTGCGATGACAAACTCTCTCATTCCAAGACCCACTTGTTCTTATGGAGGTGTTGTGACTGCGTTTAACGGCTCAACGCTGAGGATGTGGCACCCAACTTATCTCGGGGCGTTTGTCTGCATCGCGGACTCGATGGACAACGGAAGTTACAGTCAAGGAGCTAAGGAAGGGGAGATGATATTTAGGATTATGTCCACTCTGATTCAAGGTGGAGATGAAATTTTTGAGAATTGGGTATTTCTCTGATTATGATTTTTAGGCCCAAGTATCCAATAAGTGTTATTCTTTTCATGAAACTTCACATTACGATTAAATTACATTCATACCTACGTTCGAGCGCACGTACACACTTACGCACACGCATACATACACGCGCTAGAATCACACACCATGACCGAAAATGCATGGTAAATTAGTGTTTATTAATTGATGTATATATGGATTTTTGTTTTCATTTTCAGTTGAGGACAGAAAAACGCAGCCAACCTTTGTAAGCAGCCACTACGAACGTTTTGATGACACAACGTACAATTCTACAGCAGTATTGACCAAGTTTGCTGCGTCATTATTGTCATGCGTCAGTTCCTGTCGACAGAACAATGCATGCGCGCTCGTGACATTCAGTTCGATTCAAGTGTGCAAGATGTATAAGGTGAAGGATTATGCGCAGATGTACCACGAGGTCGGCACATCATTATGTTCATTAACGGCACGGTTGTTCCATTGATGCTCTAACGAGAGCATCTTTCTCTCGGTGGTAATTAATTAGTATCAGGACATTAAACACAAGCGACATATTAATGAAAGAAGGTAAATGTTTTGTAGTAATTTCCGTTTTTTACTTATTTATATAATATTTAGGTTGAGGGGAGCAATCATGGACAGGGATGTTGAAGCAAACGAAGGTTATACTTTACGTAAACTTGCTAACTAATTCAGCTCGTCAACGACTGGTTTCAAGTTTAAAAAGTATTTTTGCAATATAAACGTCAACCAAAGTTTCTTCATTGAAGTACATACTCCCAACTTGCTATTATGTTGTTAAACATTTTGATGGATCAACATTTGGCTTTGATCTAAATACTCAAATGGACTTTAGTTGAAACAAAAAGTTGAGTTACCAATTAAATAAAAAACCTAGACTAAGCAGAATCAACGAATTTTTTTCAGACGAATGTTCGTAATTACAAACCGTGTAGTGATCATGTTGTTTTTCGTGTTTTTTTAATGCGCACGTTCGTACCTTGCGTGCTATTTTAAATATGCTACATGTATTGTACATTGAATATTGATTGAATAGTTTTGATTATATATGTGTTGTGTGTGTGTGTTGATTAAATTAAATAAATGAACGATCATTCTTATTGTTTAGTTAAGTATACTGTAACCTTAAGCGATTTTTACAAAGCCTTTTTCCAAGCACGGTCTTACATGTAAATAAAGCGTTTGCGGTCAGAATTTAAGAATCACCAACAGAAACAGTGAAAACAAATAATACCACGGATTACTCGAAACCTGCGATTGCTCGAGCATCTTGGTCAGTCCTGTGCTACCTCACGTTATCGAAGTTTTACTGTAAATGGTATTTTACTGTTTGGTATTAATGCATGCTTTAATCAGAATCACACAATGTTAAAACTTCATAGTTAATTTTTTTTATAATACGTCAACTTTACGAATTGTACATACAATATATACTTATATAACATATTTTCTGAAAATAACATATTTATATAAAATAATATAATACCATGCAATCAAGCGTTATGAATAATTTTATCACGGTCATCTCGAAACTGAAAATAGCGAAATGTTTGCAAAATGAACTATACCATTGATGAGGCACATTTCATTATTTGATAAACATCAACCGCTTGATTATTTACATGTACATGTTATGAAACTAAAAAGAATAACAATTATCCACACGCGTCTCATGTAAAGCGATTTTTTATTTTTTTTTTCATATTGTTCAACGTCTAATGTAGTTTCTTCATCAAAACTCAAGTTATTTAGAGACAACTGTTTTTATATTTTAGGCAACACCACGTTTTTGGTTTTTACCTAAATGCAATCTAAAGCTGGGTGTCTTAAAAAGCATGATAAATGCTATTTGTCGTCAAGAATGGTCAATGCATTCGCTCAAACAGTTTCCAAAATCAAACTTCATGTTCATTCCGATTCAAGAGGACCCGCCTAATTCAGAAACGCTCGTTTAAAATCAAAATTTCATGGAAGTACAATAATAATTATTTAATGAGTAAATTTAAATATATACATATAAGATATACAGAATGAAGAGTACAATAATTTTAACTTCTGTGAAGCGATGAAAGTTTTGGAATTTATAACGAAGTCGGATTTAATATACTTATATACATACGTAGTATGTGTGTATGTTTACATGGGTAATGATGAACAATTTGACAGATGGGAATATTTCAGTGGGATTTAAATTTCGTTAATACTGTATACTGTACAAAATAAAGTTATGATTTAAGTTCTTTTTTTAACCGTAAAAGCAATGTGTTGAACAAAAAATTATGTGTGTAGTCTTCATGAACAAATAAATTTGAAGAAACAACGAAGGGTATTTTGTTTTACTATTAAGTCATTTTGTTATGGTTTATCAACATTGTTTTTCAAAAAAGTATAACCAGCTTACAACAACCGTTTAAAAAAATAAAAAAAAAACAAACGAAGGCAATATTTTGAAAATGAAACAATGGTATCGTGTGGGGATTAAGAATCCACCATAGAAGCTAGAACCATGAAATATGTAACAAAGCCTGGCGACGACGGATATGATGAGTGGTGCTAGAGAAGGATTTTGATTAGAGCGCTCTGATATTAATATATAATTATGCCAATAAGCTCAAGTGAATCAAACGAATTGTTTTATGTCTAAGATGAACGGTTTACTAGAACCAGTACTTGGTGTCTCTGGCGGAGAGCAGAGGAACGCTTCCACAGTGTGGATCGCACCCTGAAATCCCGGTCACTAGGTTGACACAATATCCACTACGATATGGCGACCTTAATGGTCGATCTTAATATTCTAAAAAGTTGTATTTGGTGAAACAATAATTTTTACTTGAACACAAACGTTTGTTTTCTACTTAATCTTTAAATACTTTTTAAAACGCATATTTAGTTTCAAATCAAATCAAGTGGTAGCTTTAGTAAACGAACAGTAAGGCCTAATTGGCCGAAACGATAATGACATTGAAATGATGATGATGATCATCATCATCATCATCATCATCATCATCATCATCATCATCATCATCATCATCATCAATATCATCATCATCATCATCATCATCATCATCATCATCATCATCATCATCATCATCATCATCATCATCATCATCATCATCATTATCATTATCATCATCATCATCATCATCATCATCATCATCATCATCATCATCATCATCATCATCATCATCATCATCATCAAAACTAATTAGACCTCAAAGCTATAAATTTAGAGATTTCTGACCAATGGAAAGTGGCTTGTACTTCTGTCTTCAGCAGGACTCTTGTTTTACCTCAGAGTTCCCTCATCCTAAGAGCATGGAAAAAAGGAGCGAGTGTTGTCCAAGGATCCTTACTCCGGAGATATAGCTTATACAGCACCATTGTATAACATAGGAACATATGGTGTATTTACATTAAAATGGATTTACGTTGTAGGAAATTATTGCACTGGTTGACGACGTTTTAATATGTTTTAATATGTCTGTGACACAAATTTGGAAAATTGTTATTTGGACCATCTGTGAACAAGTTCACCGTTTAACTTTGTTTCTCCAGAACTTTTCCCTTGTAGAATATCTGGAAAGTTACTGTAAGCATATTTATTACTTAACCTCGTTTGGGCAAATCTGCAAAAGGATGCTACGGTGAAATAGAGGTGACATTCACTCCTCGTTTTGTAAGTGCACTCCTCTTTTGTCTATTAGTAACTCGAGACCACGACTAACTAACTCGTGGCAATGAGTTAGTCAGCCAATCAAATTGTTTGTTATGTCAATTTAATTTTTACACATGATCATCATGGCCGACAGAAACGAGTTGATCGTTAGTTCGTCCATGGGGATCTTTATACAAAGGGAAGTAATCATCACAGTAAAAGCCCGCTTTGACCAGCTATATATATGCGTGCAGAATATTTGCACATGTTACGCAAAATTTAATTTGCTGACTAACTCGTTCCATCTAGATAGCTAAAATTCGCTCCTCTTTTGTTTAATGCGCCCCTCCTTTATTAACTGCACCGCTCTTTTTTAACTGCACTCCTCTTTTTTTAAGTTTTACACTCCTCTTTTTTCTATGTCGTGGCCTCCACATAGTAACTCGAGCTAGTAAGTCGTGGCCTCGAGTTACTAAGTCGAGGCCATGAGATAGAAAAAACGAGGAGTGCAATTTAAAAGAAAAAGGAGTAAATGTAACCTCTATGCCAACATAGGATGCGGTATTTTTACCGATTTTTCTTGAAAGATAAGTTCACAGGTGACTCAGAAATAATTGGAATCGTCGTTGAAACTCGGAGCGTTAAGCGCGAAATATTGTCACACATGTGCGTCCAATACGGATACATCTTGAATCGTCGTTGAAACTCGGAGCGTTAAGCGCGAAATATTGTCACACATGTGCGTCCAATACGGATACAGCGAAATATTGTCACCCATGTGCGTCCAATACGGATACAGCGAAATATTGTCACACATGTGCGTCCAATACGGATACAGCGAAATATTGTCACCCATGTGCCTCCAATACGGATACAGCGAAATATTGTCACACATGTGCGTCCAATACGGATACAGCGAAATATTGTCACACATGTGCCTCCAATACGGATACAGCGAAATATTGTCACCCATGTGCGTCCAATACGGATACAGCGAAATATTGTCACACATGTGCGTCCAATACGGATACAGCGAAATATTGTCACCCATGTGCGTCCAATACGGATACAGCGAAATATTGTCACACATGTGCGTCCAATACGGATACAGCGAAATATTGTCACCCATGTGCGTCCAATACGGATACAGCGAAATATTGTCACCCATGTGCGTCCAATACGGATACAGCGAAATATTGTCACACATGTGCCTCCAATACGGATACAGCGAAATATTGTCACACATGTGCGTCCAATACGGATACAGCGAAATATTGTCACCCATGTGCGTCCAATACGGATACAGCGAAATATTGTCACCCATGTGCGTCCAATACGGATACAGCGAAATATTGTCACCCATGTGCGTCCAATACGGATACAGCGAAATATTGTCACCCATGTGCGTCCAATACGGATACAGCGAAATATTGTCACACATGTGCGTCCAATACGGATACAGCGAAATATTGTCACACATGTGCGTCCAATACGGATACAGCGAAATATTGTCACACATGTGCGTCCAATACGGATACAGCGAAATATTGTCACACATGTGCGTCCAATACGGATACAGCGAAATATTGTCACACATGTGCGTCCAATACGGATACAGCGAAATATTGTCACACATGTGCGTCCAATACGGATACAGCGAAATATTGTCACACATGTGCGTCCAATACGGATACAGCGAAATATTGTCACACATGTGCGTCCAATACGGATACAGCGAAATATTGTCACACATGTGCGTCCAATACGGATACAGCGAAATATTGTCACACATGTGCGTCCAATACGGATGCAGCGAAATATTGTCACCCATGTGCGTCCAATACGGATACAGCGAAATATTGTCACACATGTGCGTCCAATACGGATACAGCGAAATATTGTCACCCATGTGCGTCCAATACGTATACATCTTGGAAAGTCGCGCGCTGCAAATTGCGACAGAGGATTGAATGAAAACAATATGTTTAAGATTATATTGTTTATTTATCACTACTAAATAAGACTAATTAGTAATTTCTCTTTTCCACATAAAATAGGTTGATATGATATGCCAAACATATTCTTAGTTTTACTTTTTTACAGCACACCATTTAATTCACATATTTAATTTCAAGTTAACTGCTTTGGTCTCATTAACAACTTTATGTTTTAGAATAGTTAGGGACAGATATATATATATATATATATATATATATATAAACCTATTCAAAATATAAATTGTAAGGTAACAAGTTCTTTTAAATATAAATACACTTTAAATCATAAATGTGCACTCTTGTATTGATCAAGAAACGTTTGACTACATATTTTATTACATATTATCAATACAGCAAATGACACACGCTCCTAAGTTTAGAACACTTTTCCAAGAAAGTTGTAGTTTGTTTGTTCGTCAAGGCGATCTTCATAAAATCAACATATCCATATTTATCAGAAATATATCTAGTTACTTAAAAATATAGTTTATGTGTAGGGCCAGGCATATAACAAAACGATGGGTAAATTAATGGTTTTTTCTTTTGACCATACAGGTTCGCCCCCTATTTACAAATAAACAAATAAAAATATAATCGCCTTTTCTCTGCATGTTAGGTGGTCATCCATATGTTTTATACGTTTTTACAATTACACCATGACCTCATGAACACTTGCGCCTAATATGTGATAAACACGATTTAAACATTTTTTGCTACTTTTTTTTTACCTTACACTGTACAACACTTTACCAACATCGATACTAAATCGGATTGTTTTGTGTGTAGAATAAGAATCATTTTGCCGAAAATGAAGACTTCATATTTGATTCCGAATTATCTGGCCTCGTGTTCACAAAACGATTATGCAATCGAAAATCGATTTTAACTGACATCGATTTTTTGCCTATCAACTACAACGGAAAACCTACTTAACTGATTTATATAAAAATCATAGGCAACTTTGTATAATTTCGATATCAACTTAGAGGTATAAACAAACTGTACTATGAATCATTAGTTTACATGATGGACTTTGAACAAAATCCGGAATGTTGATATCTGAAAAAATGAGTTGCTTTTCATCTTATGCATTTAAAAAAATCGAAATAAATGAAATGTATTTAAAAAATTATTTCTCATGAAAACGTGAAATTATGAATTTGCCGGCAAAAAAAAAAACGATCGTGTTAGCTTACGTGTGACACTAGTAAAGAGCACTAATGCTTTCACAGGATTAATTAATATTAATCGCGTAGAACTAAACGATACAAATGAAGTGGTTGTGCGTTAAGTATGCCATTCAATATATGTTCTTGATTCATACTGACAATAATAATGAGCGCTTTGATGATTCGGTGTTGTAGATTCGTGCCGCAAATCTTGCTCGGCTATGGCGGCTATAATCTAAAACAAAAGTATGCGAAAACGAAAACAAAAGAACAGAAGCTTTTAGATATATTAGAAAACACTAGTTCATTCTTGAAGTGTTTATCAAAATAAAAAGTGTGTCAAAGCATGGCTAAATTAGACAGCAGGATCGCCTTGGAAAGTACTGTCCATCAAGTTGCAATAAAAAATAAAACATGCACACACTCAATTACGCTTAATATGAAAACGTTCTTTACGTCAAACAAAGTTATGAGTCGCGACTACTATTTTTGTTAAGCACTCTTAAGATACTGTGTTGCATATCTCGCATAACATAATGTTTTCTACAAGCAAACATATATGTTTAATTATTCGAAATAGAAACAATCCCAAACGTTTGTATACTGCGCACGTTGCATTGTATGACACGATCTACTGTAGAATGGTGAGGATTTCATCGATGCATTTACGTGTCTGGGTGTGGGTTATTAGTTTAAAATATATTAACAAAAACGAAATATTCAAATGAGTTACCGGTCAATACAATCTATCAATATCATGTTAATATTGTCCAATTATAAAATCAACATAGAGGATAGAGCATTGCTATCTTTTCGTCGTTGTATTTAAACACGTTTTTGTTTAAAGAAACATTAATTGCTCTCATATTTTAGTAAGGAAAAACCTTTAATTTTCAAAACTCAAGTATAAGAATCTATAGTTGAGATAAAGCCTATCAATCAATACATTTTGATTCTGAAAATTGTGGTGGTCCATAAACTGTAAGTGTTAACACACATTGACACTGCCCTCCAAGAAATTGGGAAATTCATATATGACTTAATTTCACTTTGTATTCGTTGTCTCTAAAAGAAAAACTTGTAATTTTAATGTCTTACATATAAAGTTTAATAAATAGTATTGCCGTTCATGTCTAACCTTATAATACACTTTTAATATAAAACATCAATAAATAATGACAAACTCTTATACAAAAAAATTGCCTCTTGCCAGACGCACCTTTATGAAAACGTTTCTAATGTGTTTCTGCTTCACCACTGTTTGACCGATTTACTTTCTGATAACATTTATTGAAGGACTTTGCACTTTGCTGCAGTCATGATATTTTATCCTTCGAAACAGCTCCATATGGCAAAACAAAACACTTACTAAATACAACCATATGGACGCACGTGTGAATTGATCAATCAACTAGAATTTTAAACGATCACTAGCCCTAAGGTTAAATGTTGCTTGTTGGCGCCATGGTCCCGATGATATTTCTTATCAAAATTAAAAAGTATTTATTTACAAAAATGTCATATTCAATGATATAATTATTACAGCAATTATCGCACTAATCGTTTGGACGTCATTGTTTGTATTAAACTTAATATTTAGTCGTTACCTTACCATTTGTCTCCCACTTTGATGTAAAACAGCACATCAAAGACTATGGGCTTTAAGACGAAAACAGGCAGTTATTGATGAAAACCAATGAATTGTATTATCTTCCACTTAATATGTCTTTGCCTGGCTTTTAAGACAAAACATTCGCTTTAAGCAGGCTCCTGTTGTCTTGTTAATTCCGCTAGTATTTGTATTCAAGTATAGAGTTGTCAGGGATGAGGCCCGTACGAAGACGATCTTGAATATTTGCATTATGTATTGGAGTCTTGTTACGATGGTCTGGGCTGAACAAGTCGTGGTATTATTAAATATGAAGCGCCATTTCAAATACACTATAAGAAGTATATTAGCAACATGCAGTTATACACCGCTGTACGTCTAACAATGACAAATGTATATCCCAAGCTTTTGAATATTCCGAATCACTACACACATGCCAGGCAAATTTCTTCTTGATGTCAGTTTTATTACAGGGAACATATAAATCTGTTTGATATTTGATCATTAAATCATCATATGAAATTAATATCCGTTTGTATTAACAAGAATGTGGTTAACATCCGCAAAGTCATGGGCCAGTCTTTGAAATGGGTGTACATGAGGATCTAGCGTTGAACGAGGGCCAGACATTTCCGCACGGGTAAATGATTTGGTACCATGGAGCGAAGGTTTCCATACGAAATCGTACAGTCGGTCCATGACTGAATGCAATAGCGGAAACTGGACACCGGTGACATTGTAGTGTGCTGACGTGTTTGCTATTAATTAGTGATGATCTCAACATCGTTTGAAATGTACACATTTGTAAGATAAGTGTGGCATTTCACAAAGGAGCGCTCATTTTGTAATGACAAAGATGTGGATTAAGTAATTGAACAGGCGTGCATACACATGAAGTGCTGCTCAGTTCGCCTTGATAACATAAACGTTCCAGTAAGTGTAATAGATCGCGCAGTATCGCGTTGACTACGCTATGCAACATCTTTGCTATATAATGGTAGATTTCCGCAATGATATCATGAAGACCATTTGCATAAAACTATAAGCGTAGCAATGCGCATAGTTTCGCGTTGGCTGAACAATGGCTATGGTAGTACACTCTTTAAATAATGCACACGTATATGCATAATAAAAGATGGCTTATTCATTAACAGGTTAAATGAGCATTG
>NC_068357.1:117144784-117244784 GCF_020536995.1 Dreissena polymorpha
CAAGTCCGGATGTATATTAAAGGGTTATTTTAATTAAACCGTAATTTTACTTTTGGATCTGAACTGTTTTTTGAAATGTCATTGAGAACGAATCAATGTATACGAACAGTAATTTACCATAAACATGTTTTAAGCCCATTTGTTCAGGTTTCTGAAACATTCTTAAGATAACAAAAAATCAAAGCCGTGTCTCATAACAAATCATAATACATATACAAGAAACGACATAATTTTTAGTTTTTAAAAATGATTGTTTGTATCATTTTGTTTCTGAGATAAAAATCTTGCAAGCGATTGCCATCAACTTGATTACTAAAATTCTTTATTGAGGGTTCCACATTAGATGAAGGATATTTTACTATTGAACAATGTTATGTGCGAATATAAGGATTCGAATATAAAATAAATACATATCTCAAATACATTATTTACAGACAATCACAATAAATACAAATGATGTACTTACTTGTAATAGTAAATGCGAGTATTTTTAGTTGATTGATGAAATAAGATGCACTATCTTTTAAAGTCTTGTGCGATCAAAATTGTGTATTACATTGATTAAATGTACTCATAAAAAATCGCGATGCAATACAAAGTAATATAGTATAGCAATACATTTCTTTGTTTGAAACGATCTGTTCAAACAGCGCTAATTATTTGGATCTTACTTGGCACGGATCTTTTGAACTTCTGCATTAATGATTTGAACGCGACTTGGTGACAGTTTTGCAAGATAATTACTGAACACACTTGTCAGAGATATATGTTTGTTATTTTATTATCACATGTCGTTTAACATTTTTAAGTTCAGTTTCGGAAAAATGGTACATTACTAACGTAACGCTAAAATATGTGGCACATTTTTGAAGGCAATATCGTCAAGTGATAGCGTGATATAGTTTGTTTTCATTTTCATGTCCATTTAAATGAGTTTCTCTACATATCTTCCTTTGCTAGTTTTATAATTTGTTGCTCAATACAGGGTCCGAATAATTTGTATCTAATTGTTTGGAAATATTCCTAATCACACGACCATTAAACATAAGATTGAAAGTACGGTCTTAACGACTCCTTCAGGCTGTACGAGATCTGGCACAGGCTCGAGAACACATACCATAATATTATTAACCCATTTTTACCAAGCGTCTAGTAAAAAAAGCCATTGGCAAAGAGCGTAGACCCAGATGACCTAAATTAAAGGGCACGAGTAAAAGGTTTTAAAATAATAATGATTGCGATGATTATGTTGATTGTGATGATTGCGATGATGATGATGATGATGATGATGATAATAATAATAATGGTGATGATAATGATGATGATGATGATGGCGTCTCAATTTGAGCTAATCTGGTACTAAAACAAGACAACAGCTATCTAGTTCTTCTTGAATGCTCTGAGTTTTTATGAGTACAAACCAGGACCCGGAGGGTCAATGCTGGGAGTTGGATTATTGCAACTAAACAGCTATCGACCCAGAATCAAAATGACGATGATGACGATGGTGACAATGGTGATGACGATGATTACAATGATGACGATGATGACGATGGCGATGATGATCATAATATTAATGATGATTTAATATAATATACTATAATTAGTTGGTGGATAAGGTTTGAGTTTAATGCTTATTATTTTGTACAAAATGTATTCATATATAAATTAGTTCTTACTAATGCAATGGCGTCTCAATTTGAGCTAATCTTGTACTAAAACAAGATAACAGCTATCGACCCAAAATCAAAATAATAAAGCTCATGTGACCAGCAAATGACGTTATCAAGTGCCAATTATAAAAAACTAGCTTTATTTTCAATTAAAGCGGTGACAGGTACTTAAAGATATTGATGACGTCGTATTGCCACTTGATGTACAGATGTGTCTTGAGAGGTACTCTTAAAGGGGCCTTTTAACGTTTTGGTAAATTAACAATATTAAAAAAATTGTTTCAGATTCGCAAATTTTCGTTGTAGTTATGATATATGTGAGGCAACAGAAATACTGAACATTAACCATGCTCTAAAATATCTATTATATGCATCTTTTGACGATTTAAAAACCTGAACACTATAAAGCGTTGCAACGCGAAACAATTGCATTATTTGGAGAGTTCTGTTGTAGTCGTTATATTTTGTGATACTACGAGGATTGCTTATAAAAAATATTACATACATCATTCATTATATGAGCACAGATTGCCGAGTGGTCTAAGCGATAGGCTTTTACTCCAGGGGATGGCCGTTCGAGCCCAGTCGAGGGTTACTTTTTTGTTTAATTGTATTATTGTTTTTTTTACTGGAGCTCTTTAGATTCATGTTTATATTTATAAATACAAAGCATTTAATGAACAACTGCAATACATGCCAAAATGTGTGAAAAGGTCCCTTTTATTTAGCCGTAAGTGTACTTTCAATCTGAATTTCAGTTTCCCTGTGTACTTTGTTATAGTATCGACTGTAAAACAAATCTTCCCAAAATAGCCCAACAGCTCATGTCAAGGATGGGAACTAGTAGTAAACGGCATGTTCAGACTTCTGTTATAATCCTTAGTATGTAATAACCATGACCATTTCTTTTGAAGATCGTACGATATTTTGTAGTCACGACTTAGTTTTTAGCTCACAACAAAATGTATTTTCTTTATGTTCTTAAAATAAAGTACACGAGAACGATTAAAAGCAACTTGATTAGTTAAACTAACTAATCAATGAGGGTTCCATATGAGATTAAAGACAAATTAAGTATTTAATGTCATTTTATTGACAGACAATTACATGGAATTGATAAACATAGCTTTCATGAGGATTCCATTATTTTTCATTTGATTGATTGATTAAATAATGTGGTTGTTTAATCTAGCTAACCTTATGCAAGTCGATATATCGGGGAGTCCAGTGAACTTGTGCGCTTTAGATGTGAAATGTGATCTACATTTTTTCAGCAAAATTTCCCATAAATAATGATAATGCAATTCTTTTCTTTATTTTGTGTTCATACAGCGCTAGTTATTTAAATGTTACTAACCACTGATTCGTGTAATTTTCGCCATTAATAACATGAACACAACTTGTTAACAGTCGGCAAAAATAACAATTTAAAACACATTGTATAGATGCAAAACAAAACAACAGTTTAGTAACACTCTTGACAAGAGAAAATCTGAACAATAATGATTCTCTGGTGTATAGCTTTTCATGTAAAATCTGCAATGTTGAGTTTGAAAATGTAGCGAGATCAAGTTTGTTTTCAAATGTTCCAAGTTCGAATCTTGACGTCGAGGATTTTGTTATTGAACCCTATTTAATCGTATGGATTGTGAAGGGGTGGAATACGTCGAATATATCCTAAAATTTATTTGAATAGGCACATAGAAATCGAAAACACGTATTACGAATTGTTTTAATATTGGAGCCATTTTTACTACAACTTCTTAGAAGAGATTGTTAAGAACCACCAATCGAAAGGACGAATAAGTGTGCTTCTAGTTCATGGTTTGATTATTAAATTCTTGCAAACGAGCCATTTCATAAGATGAACACATGATTAAGTTCTAAATAATTGTTAGTAAATTCCTTTAATGGCATTTACAAAAAAACTAATACATGTTTATAAGTTCATTTTAATTAGTTGTCATACATATATAAATGTGGTAGTCTTAGAGATTTGTTGTTAGAAACATGTCCTGATTATCATGAGTTGTAAATATCCTAAGCATTTCATCATTAGATTTAACCCATTAATGCCTAATGGACTCTCCCATCCTTCTAAATATGATCAATTTATTTCCAAAATTAGGGGTGTCTGCTATACTTTTATCTATATTTAGAATATTTCTTACAAAAATCCGTTTAAGCAAACAACGTAGACCCTGATGAGACGCCGCATTATGCGGCGTCTCATCTGGGTCTACGCTGTTTGCAATGTCCTTTTTTCAGGACGCTAGGCATAAATGGGTTAATATTTTCTGTAACCGCTTAAGGCTGACAAAAATGAAGAGTAAATAGTGGTGTAAGGAATCTGTTAAGCTTGCCCTTTTGAGAAATTTCACGTTTTTCATAAACCCAAACACACGATTTATTGTACATGTATGTTAATGTATTACAGTTTGTACAATATAATGCGGATATTTGTGGCAGGTCATTCTTCTCTCCAATTGAATTTACTTTATCATAAAGCATAGGTAGTATTAAACTATAATTAACGCGCGTTGTAAAAAAAACGTTTAAAACTTTCCTTAAAAAGGTGAATTATACGGAGTCTTTGATGATTAGTTCATTAGTAGAAATCCGTGTATAACCTTTTAATGATCAACTCTTCCACAAGTGCAGCATGTTTTTTCGAGGTCACATACAGGGCAATTTTTCTTTTTAAAGAGCTAACATGCGGCGCCTTGATTCCTCCGTCTAATGGTAGACGTTTAAAAGATGATAACACTATCGGATCATTTGCAATGTTTGCTTGCAACCCCGGTTACGACCTTCAAGGACCAAGATGTTTATTTTGCAGTGTGGACGGCGAATGGAACCCGCGGGAAACCCCATGGTGTATTCGTAAGAATCTACATGTTATGTTATATATTCGTATCATTTTATTTCAAATGACCACTCAAACTAGTATTAACAGGATCAAGAATCACTGATGTCGATGAGCTTCAACTTCCACTTCTCTTTTGTGTAAATGGAGCTCCTACATGTTCGTACGTAGTGGTTGCAAAGCATCCTAAAACGATAAATTTCACAGTTTGTAACGTTGATAAAGAATATGAGCATGCGCGGCTATTGTAATCATCTTTTGATGTCGTTAACGAAATTAAACGTGTGTCTTATTTATGCAAAATTGTATATACATGTATTCAATGTACAATTAAAAAGTATTCAGCTATAAAACGACCGTCGGTGATGATGTTCAAGTTCTCCTTTACTAATACATCGATTTAACGGGAATTCAATCTTACAATCTCCTTTTATCGATACAACCACTGTATAGCTTTAACTGCTAAACGGAGTTATCAAGCTACGAAAAGAATGTCTTTTTGCAGTTCATGACTTTGATTATATGAATAAATAATTGGCGTCTTTGATGAATTGTAAAATTGGATGTCAGTTCTGTTGTATAATAAAATCATGATTGTTTATGACAAACTTGTGATTTCTTTAAGAGATTTATGTATGTACGTTTTCAAACACTTTGCAGTAACTATACTTTTGCGAAATGCCCATGTATAAAGCAATGAAAGCTATGCAGTCACTGTCAAATACTTATTTTTTAGCTGTAAAATGTCCAGACGCCTCCTACATTGCAAATGGCAAATCTTTCCAGGAAAACTGGCAGAGATCTGAGGACACGTACCAGAGTGTTATAAGATATAGCTGCGACGAAAGTAAGTTTATGTACTGACGCGTAAGAATGCGTCATATATAGGTTTCTTTTGATGCGACGTTTCTATTGAGAAAACCACACAATACAATTTATTACATGATTTAACTATTTGACTTGTTATCAACCTTAAAGTACATGTAATTTATTTCAAGAGTTCCTAGCATTGCAACTCGATAAAAACTCGTTTGCAATCAAAAGGCTCCGTTCTCCATAGATGCACAACAATTTGTTTCCCTTTCGCGTCAATAGTAGCATAGCTGCCCGTCGTGTTTCAGAAGTAAAAGCAAACAAGAAAACAACACAATCATGTTGGTAAAATCTTGAAATGAAACAAAGTTTCAATAGCATTCATGCTCGAAAAACACAGAAATTACTGAAACGTTTCAGACACACTCTTATTACGGCATGTTGTAAATCTTGATCTTACGCTTTGTTTTGACAAAACGACCTGCAAGTAATGATAATAAAAGTTATTTTTAGCAAGTTAAAATGTAATGTTATTGCTGAAATATTAAACTGAAAAAGTTAATGTATTACCAATTCATATTTTCTCGTCGATAATATTAATAATAACGTAGATGGTAATTAAATGAAACTACAATTTAAGAACAATTTTGAAAGTCAATTATTTTTTAGTTAATAAATAGTTATTATTAGTTTCAAATAATTTATGAGATGAGTTATGAACAGGTTACGTTATTGACGGGGACGCCAGAAGGGTATGTCAGGCTGACGGTACATGGAGTGGACGTATGCCTCAGTGTACAAGTAAGGATACTAAATTTATGTAATATAATGTTGAACGAACAGTTTGCATTATTGGCCGTTATGCAATAAGGGCAAGTAAGACTTACGATTCAACGATTCATGGACTTGCCAAATGCCAAAGTACGTTGTATGGACTAGTAACCGAACTTTCATTTTAATGACTATTGTTGTTTGCCTTGTTATTCTTTCAAGCGCTCTTCATTAGTCTGTTTGCACCTGTAAAGTCACTTTAATAGGTAGTTGTAGTAAGGTAAATGTAATATGAAGGATATGACATACATTTAATATTTGTATTTAATTATGGAGTTAAAAACCGTCCGAATAAGTAAAGTATAAATGTAAGGAAACTGTTATCCCTTCAAAAACAAAACACTGACTTTATGGATTAATATATTTACATTATTTGTTAATTTTCTTTTTATATTAAATATTATTTTCATTTTATTTTATATTAAATATAATTATCATATATCATAATCGTATTAGAATAGCAAATGGATACCAAGAACAAAAGAAATAAGTACATGTTTTTACACCTGTCTTTACCTACAACAAGAAAATACTTCGTAAGCGAAATAAATATAAGATAATTCGGTTCAGCAAAACACATATCCCCAGTTCCAAGAATATAAATCAGGGTGAAAGAACAGAACGCAAAACTGGTCGCAGGGCACTTATTCAGGACCTTGGAATTATAAAAATATATTAATACCAGTTAATTGGTCACTGATTCACCAGAAAAATATACATAGGAACTTACCAAAAAAGGAGAAATCGATTAATACCAGTAAGCACTTTTGTTAAAAACTATCTTACGGAAAGTCCGGAGATAGCCGATCTCTCACGATCAAAAGTTACAACCAGTTTCTATGATTAGTATTTAAAGGGATCTTTTCACGCTTTGGTAAATTGACAAAATTGAAAAAAGTTGTTTCAGATTCGCAAATTTTCGTTTTAGTTATGATATTTGTGAGGAAACAGTAATACTGAACATTTACCATGGTCTTATATAGCCATTATATGCATCTTTTGACGATTTAAAAACCTAAAAATTATAAAGCGTTGCAACGCGAAACGATTGAATAATTTGGAGAGTTCTGTTTTTGTCGTTAAATTTTGTGAAACTACGAAGATTGCTTATATAAGGTATAAAATACTTCATGTATATGTACTCGGCGGAATAGCTCAGTAGGCTAAAGCGTTTTTACTTCAGGACTCTGGCAGGACTCCAGGGGTCACTGGTTCGAAACCTGGTCCGGGCAATATTCTTTTCCTTTTTTTAATTTTATTCTTGATTTTTTACTGGAGCTTTTACGATCCATTGTTTACATTTATCGATATAAAGCATTTAATGAATAAGTTAAAAAATGCCAAAATCTGTGAAAAGGCCCCTTTAAGCTGCACAGAGGCGTATTTTTCTGTCTCGCTTTACAGGTATGATTTTTATAATTATTTACATTTTTGATTTTCATTCGTTGTTTGTATTATTTTACTAAGTGCAAACGGAATTTAAACGCAGTATAAGCGATTGCATTTGTTTTAAAGTAATTTTCTGTTTGTTCACAATGCAATTATTTTTCTCCACCGTATCCAGAATTTTTATTTTAGGAATGCGTACCACTAATTCCGCCGAGTCTAATTCCAAGCCAAATATACGATAATTCACTGGGGCCTTCCGTTTTCTCAACTGCTAACGGCACGTTTAGCTCCTGCATACAATTGATAAATGTGTCCATAACTTGGCGACAACCTAGCTCAGATTAATCGCCTCCCAGGAAATCGTCTAAATAGTGTATAAACCTGCCAGACGATATTTTACTCTTAACGAAGAATTCCAAGAATGATGAAAACTGCTCAAATGTTTCGCTATTGACTGAAGCGCTGAATGGTAAAGCCTTTTCCACGTAAAACATGCCATTAAAATGTATGCCTAGCATTTCAAAATCTTTTCGCCGAACCGGAAGAAGGCGAAATGCGTTTTTAAGATCCATTTTGAAAAGTTTTCAGAATTGGTTCAAATATTGAACCATGTGAACCGCCTCATCGAAATTTTTGTACTGAGCGGACGAGTATTTTTTTATCAATGAAATCGTTAACTGAAAAGAAAGGTGGTGAATCATGCTTTATTTGCCTGTTGTCTTTTTGGGGACCAAGCCTATGGGGGAGACCCTACAATTTGTAAAAGGTTGTTCGGTGTTAGGCCCCGGTTTAGAACCTTTTTGGGGCGCCGCGATTGTTCCCGCGCCATCGGGGCCGTGACCGGAAGCGATGAAATTCTTATCCCCTTTTAAAACGGGCCACCATCCCGACGCCATTAGGGCGGGGTCGCAAATGAAAATCAATGACAGGATGTGGCGAAATGCATTCTGAGCATGTGCAGTGACCCTCGTTGTAATGGTAACACGAGTTGATGACTTTTGGCGTCCCCTGTCGATCAGGGGCCCTTGTTTGTACGCATCGCCACCAGAGATCGATATTGATCGAAGCCCAATACGTAGGTTGCAAGGCCTGGCGAAGTCTAAACTGCCATGCGTAACCCCCTTGGCGTGCCGCGCGCTCGCGTATCGTCCACGTGTAATGTAAAATCTCGTGGACATTGTCTGGCCGAGTGGTTAGGTAAATTGAAGCATAAATCAAAAAGGAGTCAGACCAGCGTTCGATAGTCTGTAATTTATCCCTACATTCATTAGGGCGCTGCTCAATACTGCCGTGTGCCGACAATTGAAGAACACCCCCATTACAAAATTCTGACAACTCGAACGCGCCTTTAAGCAACAAGGCCAAGTTCACATAAACGCCCCTCGCAATTTGTTGTTTAAGCGAGACTGGTACGTGCGCGGCCAAGCCCTCGTGCGCTAAACGCCGTAATTCCTGCCACTAACCTGTATTCAGGGGTCGCCCCAGATTATTTGCCAAGTCAAGACTTAATCTTGGAACAGATTGCCCACTAACACCGCACCCTGCTTCGTTGTGTGTATTAAGAGGAAAGTTTTTTGAAGCACGTAAAATCTCCTCAAAATAAATAAAATGACTACCTTGATCGGGTTGCAGGAATCTATTATTGTCCTCAAATGTTTCCTCAAGAGTTTCCGCTTGCTTTCTTTTTCTGCCGCGAGGCATTTCCGAAGATTAAAATTGTACTAGTTTTTTGGCGATCTGAACGAAAGCACAGGCAGTTTGCAAAAGGAGGAATGACATAATATCACGTGGTACGGAAAATGCGTAATTCTATTGCTCTAACGAACTCGTCCGAGGCACTCCGTACATAACGTTACATAACGAAACAGACACAAATATTCCGTAATCGTATCTGTAGAAACCAGTAAACAACATTCGTTTCCGCGAAAATAAAAATTATTAATTAATATTCAGAGATTAATAAGTCTTATTAATTGTTTAGTATTGTAAACCATCTTTTTAAAGGACCAAACCACAAATTGTATTGACGAATTCGGTAAAAATCATCAGATAGGTTTCAAAATACGTTTTCAAGTAAATTGTAAACGGCGATGGTTGCATGTTAGTGAAAATAAGACATGTACGATCACTTACATTCATGCATCTTGTCTTTGTCTATGATCGTTTTTTCGAATAAGAATAATCACGAGCGTCAAAGACGTATAAATCTAATACCAACCTTCTTACAGACGTTACGCCATCAGGTTAACATTTGTTTCACGCTGTTTGCAATGTATTTAAATGATGTATTATAATAAAAAAGTCAATGCACAATAGCGGTTGAAATTAAATTGACTTATATTCAAATGTTATATACTATTATGCGAATACACATCCAACTGAAATCTGCAAATACCATTTTATTGGTTTTATTGTCATTCATGTGCACAATTTATTACTTACTTATTTCTTATAAAATATTGACATGATTTTGATTTGTCTTCAGAAACAATTGTTAAACGAATATAGACATGAGTGTAGCACAAAGATGGAATTTGAACACAAAATATCACAGACATGCACCTTGAATAAACTTTTGTCCCCGAAATTGTTGGTTCATTAACATAAAATGCTTGTTCTCCGAGATTTTTTTTTGCATTTACTATATAAAGGTTATAAATTGACCTTCAGCGAGGAATCGATGTCACTGCATTTTTCGCGTTCCTTTTTATAATCATAACTCTTTTAACTTTATTTTCATTTGCAGCACCGCGATGTCCCAACATAACTTTGGATAACGGAACTGTGACTTACTTTGGAGAGAGGAAAGTATATACCTTGGCATTTTTTAAGTAAGTATTATTCCGAAAAGCTTTAACTATGATTACTATTTCGATGTCTTACACAGTTGATGTGATCATGTTTAAATTAATCGTCTTTACGGGTAATATAAGTCGCTCTTTTGTAATCTTCTGTGCCGGGGTAAGCGTTTTTGTCGTAGCGAATATAGTTGAATCTGTTGTCAGAATCCATATAAGATGTTGAATACGTTTAAAGCCTTTCAACTGTATAACAAGTATTTGGTTGTAATCTGAGATATGCACTTATCGAGTTAAAGGTCCTTGTTTGAAATTTGTACTGTAATCAAATAAACAAAAGATAAATACATACGTTTTGCAGCTCAAAATACTTTTTATCATCGATAAAAGTTTAACTGTGGTTTCCATGATAATCCAATAAGTTTTAGATTGTCATATTTTACACACTAACTATTGAAAGCTTTACCTTAAGCTTTCGTCCGTGTACTACGGACTTCATCAGCAGAATGATTTCTACTGTTGGGAAACGTTAACACCAATAATTCTCGGGTTGAGCGATGATAACGTACTGTCCCAGGTGTGCGAGAGTTGGTAGCGGCCACCGTCCTTGTTTAGCGTCGGTCTCAGTGCACGGATGTTAATAGCCTCCTTGACCACTCTCTCGAACCAAGATGGCTCACGGTCCAGAATCCTAACGTTCTCCTTAAGGATCACATTATTTGCAGTAACAGCTGTGTGGTGTCTTAATACGATACACATTAACAATGTAACATTTTAAGCAACTTGGCTAAAAGACGGCTATTTAATTTGCGGAGTCGAAACTATCGTCACGTCAGAGTACTATCAAATAAAACAAAGTAGACAATTAAGCAAAAGTGATGATTATATTTAAAAAATCAAAGATTCTTTATCACTGACATTACATTTTATTTTAAACTTATCCACATCGTAAAGCCCTAATAACAATCAGAATAACGTTTGGATTTTTTAAATTAAATGCACGATGTAGATCTTTCTAACGTAATTCATTTGCTGAACAAGCATTCTAACAGCCATACTCATATATTTTGTTTCATTAGTGTAGTGCTATATCTACATAAAACGTCATTCGATGTTTTGCGTAACAATTGATTGTAAGTTTAGTTATCATTTTGTAAGATGAATATTTAGATTCAAATAACCTTTAAGTACTATGAACAATAATGTATCAGTGCTGATGCCGAGCTTCTATATTCCCATTTAAGCTTATGAACGCCCTCTGTCGAACTGCTCTTGTGCCATTTTACTTACAGCTAGTGTATGTTTGACAACTTTTCCTGATTTGCTGAATTATATGGTTTGAACAATGCGTCTATGTAAAGCAAGCTGTGGGACTACTATTTCATCAATCTCACATAACTCAGTTAAACCATTATATTTACCATATATACATAAATTGGGTAATCCGTTACAGGACTCGAATATTTATCTGTATCGTTTGATTCTTTCAGCTGCAGCGAAAATTTTGACTTAAGTTCTGTAGCAAATACAGAATGTGATAAGAACCAGCAATGGGTAGAAATACCGAAGTGTATACGTACGTATTTTGATGTATTTTACCATACGGTAAGGTGTGTATTTTATTGTAGAACAGTGTAACTTACAATTAATGCTACTTACTAACATAACAAAACGCCATGCGACTCTATTACAGCTATGTACATATCATATTGCTGATGATAACAATACATCGTTCAATGACTATTTGAATAGCTGTGTTACTACTTCAGCTATTTTATGAACATATCTATAGTAAGAAGGTCAATGAGCAATTCAATTGCTTAGTTTAATGATCTAATGACAACGCGTTTTAGTGGGTTTATACTTTTTCAATATAAAGATTGATTGTAATCACAGTTAAAACATCTCAATTAAGTTACACAAATAAAACGAAATAAAATATGTGATATTCAGTTTAAACCATGAATATGTTATGTTTTTGGAGAGTAAATATCACAGCTACCAATCAATTCCTGGTGTTTTACCACTTCCAACATGTCATGTTTAATCGGAATTGTTTGATTAATTAAAATGAATTTTATTTATCGCACAAACATTTTTTTACATAATATTAGCGATTTCTCCATCAGTGTACAGTGTAATTGACATAATAAATAGATATAATTCCGTGATACGATTGTTCTTTTTTTAGTTATTTTATACAATTTATAGAAATACCCGTCTTGTAAACTAATAGTAACTTTGTATGAAGAAGGATTTTATTTGTTTAAATTAAATGATATTATTAAATATTTAGCAGGTTTATTTTATGTATTATATATTTTATTTTGCTTGTTTTATTAATACGCATACCGGCGAGATACTATTCCTGTTATCTTCAATTCATTTAATGTATGCTATCTAGTGACAATGAAACATTAAGATCTTCTTTTAATGTGTTTACTTTTACTTTCGTTAAAAAAAAGAATTGTGTTTTGTATTATTCCAGCAAAGGTTGGTTTGGATATTTGTTTATGGGTACATATCAACGAATGATGTGAGCACGAATGGTGAAAGTTATAATCTTATACGCAAATCTGTTAAAAACATAAGTTCACTTAAAATAAATTACATGTTCATTTTTTAATATTGTTTAAATAAATTGGTTTACGGTTTTCCAACAAAAGCTCGTTTGAAGCCATGGGTACCTGCCAATGGATTCACAAACACCAAAGCTTCTGCATTTGTCAAAAATGGAGAAAGCTATTACGCATACTGTGATGACGGGTTCTTGATGGCGAACACTACGACGGATAAATTCTTGGTTGATTATGTCAGAATTCTGGGAATCAAGAATGAGTTGGGGAAATTTACAATGATTTCTTACCCCTACGAATAATACACCACTTTGGAATGCAGGGATGGTATGTCGTAGACTTTATTGTTACTTTATATATTACAAACTTTTATATATATATATATATATATATATATATATATATATATATATATATATATATATATATATATATGGTTATATAGGTATATAAATAAATATATTGAGCTACGAAATTCTAAAACAGATCTCACACCTGTCCAAACATACACAAATCCATGCATGCATAATATTAATAAATCGTTTTTAAATACCTAAAATTCGAAATCCCGTTGTATGTAATACATATGTTAGGTACCTTCAATGATTAATACATGGTTTCGTACATTTTGTAGTTCGGGCAAATACGTGGCAACCAATAAATGGACATATAGATTTAAAAAAGAAAAAAAAGAATCTACTGTTTCATAAGGAAAAATATAATGTGATATGTGATGAAGGATTCTTGTTTGCGAATACTAAGAACGATACATTCCTGGGACAGGGTGTCAGATCACTGGGGGTCTTGAATGAGCTGGGGAAACTTACAGTGATTTCTTACCCCAATCTAGCTTACACCTCTCTCAAATGCAAGGACGGTATGTACTTGAATTTATTGTTATTTATACATTAAATACTTTAATTCGGCGTAGCTGTCTCAAAACATGTTTGATCTAGATTTCGCGGGACAATGTACTTTAAATGATATTCATGTTATATTCGTGCTATATATCTTTTAAATGAAAATGACACATAATATATAGAAAACAAGATCACTAAGATTATGCCATGTGCATAACCTTTGAAATGGAAGGCCTTAGCCGACAAAGGCTGGCAAATGTGTACGAGGGTACCCCCGCTTAGCTGCATTACAAATGCAAAACTTAACGTTCTTACACGCAGTGGAGATTCTAAAATTAGTTAGTATCATTAACAAATTAAAATATTTTAAATATTATTACGTTTTAGCGTAAGATTACTCTGTGTTGGTATTCGAATAAGTTGTATGATGGAGGTAAAATGCAACCCTCTTTACTAATTTAACAAGTGGCGAATAAATATATATCTTATTTCGAACAACAGTTGTGATCAATAATTCGAAAATAAATTTACTTTAATGACTGAAACACATTGTGTAGATACTATTGAGAAAGGTATTGCATGCTATCGCATATTGGATGAGTGTTGTCTTTCTTAACAGGAATTCGATCGGGATATGATAATGATTGTTTTGGTATTAATCTGTAATTTAAGGATAATCTGATTTCACTTATAGCAAATATTAATTGTAACTTGTTATTCTCATCGATTCACTGGTTTCAGTTTAATTATACATTTAAATATTGAGAAGGTTGGAACACATTTGTGTAATATGGATATGTGCTTTTGATTATTTCATATTGAATTAGCTTTTACGAAAAAAGGTCACATAAAACATGTATTGTATTGATTGTATATTGTTCTTAATCACTGTATTGTGTTTTGTGATTTTCCGACCAAAAACGGTTTTGAGACATTGGTACATGTTTGTGCATTCTTGTCGACTAATGCTGTGGTCAAACATGCTGATAGCTTTACATTTATACGAATATCTAGTAATAATAATAGTTCAGTTTAAAGACATTACATGTATGTTATTTTTTTATATTTAAACATTTTGATTTGTGTTTTTTCCGACAATAGCTCGTTTGAAGCCATGTATACCTGTCAATGGATTCACATCAACCAAAGAATTGGTCAAGCATGGAGAAAGCTATCGTCTTAGCTGCAATGATGGGTTTGTGCTGTATGATGTGTTTCAACAAAATTTCTTGAGAGATCATGTGGTCGTTAGAAACATGCTAGGGAATTGTATCTACGACAACCATCCAGTCACGAATTTGATGTGTGAAGACGGTAAGTATAGTTGATAATAGTGCACGGCGATCACAATGATCATTTTCAAGTGTACGCGTAGATACGTAGATACAACAGTGTACTTAACACGTATCAGACATTTTCTTCGAACGGAAAGGTCTATAAAACAATTACTAAGATTTTTGAACAACAGTTGTTATCAATAATTTTAAAATGAATGACCTAAATTTACTGCATTGTAGTGATATTAATGAGCAAGTCGATGCATAATATCGAATATTGGGCGAGTGGTGTCATTAAATTTAAAATTTGAAACTTTTTTTCTCAGTATCTTGATGGAAAATTAATTTTATTTTATTTTACTGAGTTCCAATCACATTGTTTATAAACATAAAACAGAATTCACGCACCACTTACAAATGCCAGAAATGTCACGCTCTCGGTCCGACAAATAAAAGAAGGTTGGTGGTTACCTAACGCTTATTTATCTGCAAGCAATTATGTTTTGGGTTTGTCTGAAACATATTGATCACAATATTTTAGCAATTGAGTTCCGACTTATAAACATGGATTTATTGTTGCTGATTTAAGTGCACTATCAAACGAATGTAAATCTGGATTCAGGATCACGTGACTTTTTCGGGTTCCACCTGTTTACTTTAATGGATTTTAACACGACAGTAAATGTTGCTTTATTTCAAATAACTGTTGTAAACAAGTTGTCTTAAGAATTTCAACTAGTGCATAAAACACATATTTTTATGCTGCTTATGGCAATGTGAAATACATCAGAATTACTTTATTTAATAAACATGTGTTCTTGTTGAAAAATTCCATTTTTATTGCATTCATCATTTAAACTATATATTTTAATTATAAGATATGAGAAGGCCACTTGTTTAAACACTTCATTCGACAAACTCGATCATTTCATTGTAGTTCGAGCAGTCACATACTTGAACCAATAAAACTTCATTTCCAGAACTATACGAATATCACTTCTTTCGATGTTACATTTAATTTGTAAATGTTTTGTTAACAGTTTGGTGAGAAGAAACATACCCAGTTCAATGGGGGTGTTTATAGTGAATTTTTATTGTATCTTAGTTTGCAATACGAAATGTTTCTTTCATCCACCATACTCAAAAATGTCCTTACAGAAGTATTTTCAAATGCGCAATGGTCTATTGAAAGAGATGGCACGTTTAACATGTAATATTTCTTTAATATGGCAGACAAACACATGGCAGTGCCAGATTTATACGAAAATATGTGTCACAAGCCACAGATGAAATTGTGGCTGCACACGACACTTAGTCCTGATATGTTAATGTTGTGTAATATGGCAATACATGCCATATATATCCTCCACCGAAGAGGACCAACAAAAAATACCTAATTAACCAACAACAAAATTAAAAGAAAATCCAGCAGCATGTTCCAACTTTTATGTAGAATATACATACGTATAAAAGTTCCTAGTCAATACACACGTTTGGATAATACAACCATATATGTAATTTATTTTCACTTATTAAGCCCGTTGTAAAGCACCCAAGGTTCAAAACGGTAAATTGGTTGCTGAGGGGTTTTTGAATACATGCAAATACGACTATAAAGAAAACTACATGGAACATGGATCCAAGGTGCGCAATATATATTTTTTTTGTAAATCGTGCCGCCTTTTAAATGGACTTAGTACTGTACAGTTATGCATTTTAGATAAAATTAAACAGCAAGTTACTACCATATAAATCATTTAACACAAGTCAGAAAAGGAAATGTATTTTTTTATTTGGATTGCATTTTTGTTTGGTGACCATAGCTACATTTAAAATTTTGAATTGTCTTTTTTAATCGTATGTTTTACGACTAATACGTTTTGTTTGTAGGTTTTTATAAAATGCAACGATGAATATGAGCTGTTTAATGAGACGAGCGGACTGTTGCTAAAATCGAACATCATCAGTATTGCATGCGAGTTGACAAAGATTTTACCCGACATCATTCCAAGATGTATAATTCGTAAGTTAATATTTGTATTTCCACTTTTAAAATCGTACTTGTTTAGTCTATTTTAATTTGGTATTTGGTCTGTTACTTTGAACAGTATGCGTAAAAACTCTGCTTTTGCGATTTGCTTCGGAAAGATAGTCTAGATTTTATTCGTCAGTTCCCGGATGTTTTTGAATGTGTTCTTGATATTTACGGGGTGTATGCATGCATGTATATCTTTGGCTTTGTGACGTATGTTTTCATAAGAACACATGATTGCACATTTTAATGACTGTGTTTTGTATTATATCTATCTAACAAATTCTGATTGGCTAAACCATTTGCCCCGAGCGAAGTTCAGATGGCACATTTAACATCAACAATGATCCGTGTACATTTGGGACAGATATGCAAACACCAAAGAAAGAGTCAAGTGACGCGTTCTTGCCAAACTCAAACCAGACAGCAGAAAAAGATCAACAGTGTCATGGACGAGTGTTGTTAACCAAGAACTGTCGACCGTTACCGCTAGTACTTCTGTACCAGGCAATGGCAGAAATAAAACCGATGCGAACCAGAAAAACGGTATGATATTTGTATTGTTGCTTACCCATTATATCTGGTTTCAGTATTACTCGAACTTCTTTCATCTTTCGGCTGGTTGCTTATGTAGCCAAAATTATATTGAGATGGCAATTTATGTATTTCACTTTTGTTTGCAAAATGGAGGTGTATGTTGTATTGAGTAAACATTCGCCTTGGGTATAATAGCTTCCTATAATTGACAACAACGGCGATCGCTCTACAAGAATGCATGTTTTATAAAATGTTCCATATAAGAGGAATTTACAATACAATGTGTAACTTTGTGTGTATATATGCTTTTATTATATACCTGTTAAATGCTTTAAAGAAAATACAGGTTGTATCAATCGTTGAAATAAATCCCGTATTATGCTACTCGCTGTTTTCCCATTCCATAAAACCATACTAGCCGGACTACTTTCTTCGACCCATTTAATGAAGTCACATTACGTGCACCGAAAATAGGAAACCCCTATTTTATATAACAAAATTTATTACGTACTACATCGTGTGACGTCATTTCTGTGACGAAACACAATAGTTTTATTTAAACTCTCTGGAATTTAAGGACATGTCGGACGTGGTGTTTTTTTAACAGTAAACTATTTGTTTTAAACATCGAACGAATGCAAAACGTATTTCGGAGTGTGTGTTCATCATACATAAATGTTAATTTCGATAGAAATACAATAAAATAGTGTGGTTTAAACTTAGTTTCGATAAAGAAATTTAAGAATTACAGTGGAAGTGCATAGGCCTATCGTTTCAACGTCTTTGTTATAAACATTGGATTAAAGTTGTCAACTTAATTGTTATAAACATTGGATTAACGATGTCATTAAGGTAAGCGTGTCGGAAATTTGTATTTTCCCGGTTCAAATGTTTACACGTTAAGTTACAAAAACTGTATTCATACGCGTTTTAAATAAATTATGGCGTACCGTTTTAGTCATTGTTTTGTCAGTTGTGTTAAAGCAAAAATATACAATTGTTAACTGTTTTCGTTAGTTGTTGTATATAATAAAAGGAATATTACGCTAGTCAATTGTTGCAAGAGTTTTATCAGTTTCGTGGGTTGTGCTATTTCGCGTCAAAACACAAGCCACTCGACTAATACAAACTTTTGGAACAATTGACTAGCGTAATATTCCGTATATATTCACTGTGTCGTTCATATTACTGGAACAAATTTATATTTTATATTTCATTATTATGAGAATCATTAATATTATCTATTATAAAATAGATGTGAGATTTTCCCTGAAGTTGATCAAGCTTTATTAGATGTCTTTTATTTTCCCTATTAGACTAGATATTGACTACAGTGACAAATATTTACATGTATATTTTTGTAAGTAAAACACGTGAACAATCACATTTATTACAATTTACGTTTGTAGTCATTGTTTAATCCATGTCTTAAGATAAAATACATTATTTCATTACACAGCAGATATAATTGTTTGTATGTGTTTGCTGAACTATTTCGGTTCGCATTGGACCAAATACATTTGTCCAGACAGATTTACGTCTTAAAGATAACTCACTGTATTTATCTTCACTTTTCTAATTGTGTTATATATTCCTTGATAAAATAATTAAGACCACTATCAATTCAAACTATGTAACTTATTTATCAGGAAGCTGTACTTTGGAGTATTCAGAACACATCACCTACTGGGATATGACGAAAGATACAGGGGTAGATAAAAAGGTACTTGTTATACAAATACATTGCACAAATTCGGAATCATAATTATTCACTACGGTTAATACTGATCATTACAATAAGCGCAATTAACAACGCTAGGCCGTTCATTATTCCTTAATTGAATTACCATACGGTACTGTTGTTGCCGGTCAAGTACATGGCCAGCGCTGATATGCGAACGGACATCACGTATTTCATAAATGTTGCTGTTGATATCTTAAAGTACGTTGTAAGTCACTGAAACATTCACTAAGGCATAATACTTGTATAATATCAAAGCGTTTTAAATAATATGTTTAATCCTAGAACTAAAATACCCCGCTGATACCCCGCGCGGGGATATCCTAATATTTTTGCCTTCGTTTTTATATTCATCTTTTTTCCTTAGTTGTGTTAGTCACACATTGAGAGACACTTTGTTAATAAACAAAAACGGTGAACATGTCGTTCCAATGCCATTTAACATTCTTATGGAAAAATTACTGTCGTACATACCATATGTGAATATGGTCTATTTCTTGAAGTGTATTCTTCATGTTTTATTCTTTTTTTATCCGTTCGCAATAAATAGTGCATTCGATTATATTATAAGCCATCACTGTTGTTTCGTTTTCCCGCCGTCTGAAATTTTAACATATGGTGTATATTTTTAATGAATACTATCCTCAATGGTTTGTGTAAACCACAGCGTAATAAGTGTAGGTCTAACATATCTTTTATTGAGATACATTTAGTAAAAGGGGGTATACCGTCCTAAAAACATAAATGTACACGAAAATACTATCCGTGAAAGTAGTTTTATCCTTTGAATCATCTGGTTAACAACTCCATTATTTTAATTAAACGATAACTTGTTTTCCTAAGAAATAATACTACGTCGAAAAACGAGTAAAGTTAAACTATAATATATCACGTTTGCTTAATTTAAAGTTATTCATAATGCCTCTTGCTTTAATGAATCAATATTTTATCTGAAATAACTGTCTGTATGAAATGTTCGTCAAAGAATAATTTGGCTCGAACGAGGGTCTTGAGTATTAAAATACCTTTCTTAACCCATTTATGCCTAGCGTCTTGAAAAAAGGCCTTGTCAAACAGCGTAAACCCAGATGAGACACCGCATGATGCGGCGTCTCATCAGGGTCTGCGCTGTTTGCTTAATGAAATTTCTGTAAGAAATATTCTAAATATAGAGATAAATAAACAAGACAAGACATCCCTAATTTTGGGAAGAAAATGATCCAAATTAGAAGGATGGGACAGTCCACTAGGCAGAAATGGGTTGAACGCAGAACATGTAAACATAATATGCTACACGACATTAAAAATATCGAGTATACAGTATTTATAAAACAAGGTTACTTGAAAAGCATGTTATGGACAAAAATGATTAACAAAATATTTAATGCATGTTCAAACCTTTATATTTATAATAATTTCAGGTGGCAAATGGAACACGCGTAAGGTTGACTTGTGCACAAAGAAATTATGAATATCCAAACTTGTATACTGACGAGGAAACTGACGACAGTAACGAACAAGTTGCTGACATTGAATGCGTTGATGGTGACTTTGCAAAACATAATCTCACATGTAAGACAGGTAAATGGTACAAGGTTTATAAAAGAAACCCTTTATATGACCCAACCCGAAGGCTGTTTGTGACACGTATACAGTAACTATCTAGTCCGTCCGTCTGTCGTTTGGTCCATCTTTCTTGTCCCTATCATTCACGGTTCTTGTGCTGAGTATTACTAAAATGTCATAAAAATGTTGAAGGCAGGCTCATGATTTTATATATTATGAAATAGGACTTTTAGGGAGAAAGATATTAATAAATTAGATGGTATATAAAATGATATAAATAAATAATGTACATTAAAACACACACAATATATAAAATTGAAGCTGACATCAAGAAAACAGACTGTGTGCAGTATATTTGAAAATTATAGAGTCTGAAGAAGAGTCAAAGTCAGCGCCTATAAAGTCTACAAATATCGATAATGGAGATATAACAGACCGAGCAATGTCAGCGAAATGTAAAGAAGGCTATAAGCTTTGGTTCGAGAACGAAATTGATGAAAGTTTATATACAGAAACTTCGTGTATGTGCAACCAAACCACCGGTAGAATACAGTGCTTTGGGACCAATGTAGAATGTAAACCAAGTAAGTAACTATATGATGATATTCTTTATTCTATTTTTTTAAGAATTACCATATTCAAATCCCACTTTTTTGTTAGAAACTTAAGACAAAAAAATATCATTTGTTTAAACAATATTTGATATCGGTATTTCGCAAGAATATATTTGTGGATTATAATTATTGACCGATGTCATTATATTTTAACGTAATTAACACGTAGATAATTGTTATTTAACGCAACACGTATCCTTAATGCAATATGGTTTATTGGTGTAGCCGTAATGAATCGTTGGGATTTCCTTTTAGTTGGCTGCAAAATCCCAACATATTTGGAGCAAGGATTAACATTATATGACCTATTCCAACGAACGCTAACATCCGGTGCCAACCGTTATGAAATTCAGCACAACGAATCTTAAACATTTACCTGTGCGCTTTCTGGCGACACTTATTACGAGCCTAACACGAGAATGTTCGTCTGCGATAAAGGGTTATGGATTTTAAAGCAGCACGATAGTGAGAAACCTTGGGACTTGGGGAACAACGGCTCATTCCCCAAGTGCCGACCAGGTTATTACATAAAACGCGCATTTTAACTTGTATTGGTACGTCGACAATACGCGTGTATTTCCGAATGGCATTGTTCTCATCGGATTAAGTAATATTATTCTGTATTCAACACTGTCTTGTCGACTCTATTTAACTGACTTTCAGTGAATTGTCCCATTGATTTCTGCAAGTTTGGGGGTCATTGCACGCGAGACCATCAGTGCGAATGTCCCAAAAATTATACGAAGGGAAACCAGTGTCAAATCCGTAAGCCTTTTTTTTCCAGTATTAACCAGCGCTTTTTAAATGGTTATTAACCCAACGCTTGCTAATTGGTTTTATTATATACCTGTTTAATGCCTTTAACAAAATACATGAAATAAATCCCGTATTATGCTACTAGCTTTTTCCGATTCCGTATTACCATACTAGCCGGACTACCATTTAATGAAGTCACATTCCGCGCACCGAAAACAGGAAACCCCTATTTTATATTACAAAATATATTACGTACTACATCGTGTGACGTCATTTCTGTGACAAAACACAATAGTTTTATTTAAAATCTCTGGAATTTAAGGAAATGTCGGACGTGGTGTTTTTTTAAACAGTAAACTATTTGTTTTAAATATTGAACGAATGCAAAACGTATTTCGTAGTGTGTGTTCATCATGCATAAATGTAAATTTCGATAGAAATACAATAAAATAATGCGGTTTAAACTAAGTTTCGATAAAGACATGGGAGACTAGAAGTGGAAGTGCATATAGTTTTAACGTTTTTGTTATAAACATTGGATTAAAGTTGTCAACTTAGTTGTTATAAAGATTGGATTAACGATGTCATTAAGGAAAGCGTGTCGAAAACCTGTGTTTTCCCGGTTCAAATGTTTACACGTTAATTTATATAACTGTATTCATACGCGTCTTAAATAAACTATCGCGTACCGTTTTAGTAATTGCTTTGTCAGTTTTGTTAAAGCAAAACACTACAATTGCTAACTGTTTTCGTTAGTTGTTGTTTATTATAAAAGGAATATTAATAATAGTCTAGAGAGAGCATTGTTCGCAGTAACAAAAAAGCAATAAATACGTATAGAAAATGTGTTTGCTTTCTGAGTATTACAGTACAACATTTGCTCATCACGGAGAGACATACTATCGCTACTCCCTACTGAGAACATGTTGGGAATAATGTTCACCACATTTAATAAATGTGTATGGTTGATATATGTAGGTTTGACATTAAGTTTTATGAAATTTACAGATAAATACAGTGTTCAATTGACAGGCATAACGTATTCTTACAAAGTCCATTTAAAAACGGTAGCAAAATTCTATATAGACCTCTTAAAATGCATGCTTAGTGAAATGAAATGTCATTTATAAAATATTTGGTAGAAATACATCCACTTTTGGACATATCTTTACTAAGAAATTGTGAATGTTAACCACTGGATGCAATTGAAAATAAATATATAACAAGTACCAAGGCCAACTATTTTTTTTGTAAACTACTCTCATAGAAGTATGTTTAGGTTGTTAGACATAATGTGTTAATTCATCGTTTTATTAGAGTGCATGCACAATACTTTACTAAAAAATAACATCGGGGTGTGCACATTTAAATACATTATGTATTTATATATATATTGCGTTGATTGTGATGAATAATAAATGAGTGACCATTTCAAATTATATTGCTTTCAAACATCAAAATGGAATTTATATTTAGGTTAAATATACGAGTATGTGTTTAATGGCAACAATGACAACACATTTGTTTTGCAGTTGTGTAACTTGTTATAAAACTAATGACATAATGAGTCTTTAAACAAAAATATCTGTGCATACACTTATGATTTCTTTCAGCCGTGTGCAGTCAAGGATGTCAGAACGGGGGGAACTGCACAGAGCATAACAAGTGCAAGTGCAAGGAAGGATTCTACGGATCTAGCTGTGAATTTGGTAGGTGTTATTACTCGTTGTTTTATATGTACGGATGCAAATTAGCAGTGTTTACATGTACTCGATATACTGTTTTAAAAGGGACACTTGAAAATAATTAATCAGATGCATGCCTTATATATATTTCTATGCAATTACAAACAACACAGGTGTTATACACCGGGCACTAAAAGACCCAGTGTCACCTCTGGAACGGGGTGTCTCCTGTATCTTGCACTATCCCCCGTAACCAACTAACACGTCTTTCTGGGGGCGATGGCCATATGGGAGACAATCCCGGTGCACTCGATAAAAATCAAAAACAACAACAACAAACAACACATCTGTAACCGGATACCTTTTGACAAAAAAAAACCCACAAAACAATTACGTGTGAAAATTATTAATGTTTGGACGATGTGCAATGCGAACTAAGTATCGATATTGAATGCAAATGAAAATAATTTTAGTTGGAATTTTATTAAGTCCCATGAGGTACATACAGTTCATTCCGTGGATGTTTGTTTTTTCTTTGTGACCAATCCATCTTCGGATTGTGTTGTTTATTTGTCAATTTTTTATCTGACTTCTCATTAGTTTTATTTATATTTTAAAATAATATTCAAATATCATATTTATCCTTAGCGACAGACATCGATACAATTAATTTCTAAAAGTTGTGAATTGATGTCAATGACAACAATGTTTTAATTGCATTTCATGAAATACGACTTTTTCTTTAATTACGTTTTAACACAATTTTTATAATATCAAGATAGCCACATTATACATATGCCACCCTTTCTGTTTCACCGGTATGTAAGTATTCTCAAACAAGAGAATGGTCATATGAACAAACGTCAAATCAACGTTACAAGCTGATGCCATGAATCACGGCCACATTATGACAGTTTACAGTAAAACCTATACAATTCAACCTTGGTGCTGACCTTTTCTTCGCCACAATTTGGCACCAGGATAAAGAATAAGTGATACATTGAATAACCATGTATTATTTATATGTAAAAAAACGAAAAAATGAAGATCTTTGCAACATGATCTCAATGCTTTTGAAATGTATGTCTTCTATGATTTAACTTTAAAGCATTTTCATGTTTTGTTGCTAATTCTCCATATTAATAACGAGTATGCATAGTAATATTCACTGAGTTTATTGTACTTGGTATTCTTCCTGAAATATAACCTCATGTTTAAAAAACATATAATTAGTTGACGTGATTGATTTGCGGGCTTTACATAACACTTTAAGTGTATGTTGCACTTACAATATAAATAACCAACAAGCATAATAAGCATACAAGTAACAGTTGCGCTTGATATTGTCATATGCAATGATGTACTGTGTAAATCTACCGCTGCCATATCGGTGAACAATTTGCAATTACTTAAAACTTTAGAGATGATTCCGTCAGTGTCTTGTGTAACTGTCACCGGTATGCAGGTATTTTTATTTTTAATATGAAATTTGCTAATTTTTTCTTCTGAATTATCAGGTGACTGCGCTAAACCAGAGGGCAATTTAGTCAATCTGGAGAAGCAGTTCTATGGTGACGGTGAGACTATCAATATAAGCCAGAGCAACTGTAAAAGCGGATACCTACTAAGTTCAGGTGATACCACACTTTCCTGTAAACAAGGACGATGGTCGAAGAAAATCCACTGTGTGCAAGGTATGTCCACGCATTATTTTAAAAACTGGTGCTGTTGGTTTTTATAGCTCGACTACTCATTAAACAGTTCAAGTTAAAACTACGCACTAATTTTCCGGCGACTACGCAACGCTCTAGTTAGGTTCAAGCTCGTGTAACAACAGTTTTACTTCACAGTTAATTTGTTTAAAACCAAGTCTGACATCAAATGCACAACGCTTTGTAGAAAATTGCCACAGAGTAAGTGCATTCTCTAACATAAATGACCAAGATATATTACCATGGGCTGCAGTATGTACAAGTTCAATATTCCCCTGGTCTACTAAAACATTCAGGTTAACGGTTGCATTCAAAAGCTAAAAAGCTTTATGTATATTGAGGATATTCAAATTATAACTACGAATGTTGTTCATTAAATATGATAGTTTAAGAAGGCGTTCAATTTGGAATGAAGATTTTTAAGAAAAAAGTTTGTGCATATGTGTTTAATACAGATGCAAAACAAATTATCTACGTTACCTCGATACATTCTTGCTAACACCTTTTCTAAGTGAGTGTAGAGATCAGAAAATGATACTTTGTCAGATAATGAAATAATGGATTAGTCTTCAGTTATATAAGCTCTGTAATATGAATTCAAACGCTCATGGGGTGTAAAGTCGGTTACATATTATCGTATGCGCGTCAAGTCTGCTTACAATAACACATTGTTACAAGCACCGACTATAAAGATGGAATTTCTTGATATTTTGATTGAATAAGCAAAATGACCAAAGAAACGCATATTGAGATTATATGTTTTATTTTTAATCAATGTGCACATCTATATACATGATGTAACTGACTTATGCCCCTTTAAATATATTTTAGCAGGTGTTAACTAAATTAGCGCGCGACATAATCAATAATGACCGATCAAATAGCGTCCGCGGAAACTTAAACACAATAACTGCATGTAATGGACAATGTATGTTTATCAACTTGTTCTTCATACTTATATATATTTGAACCGGTAATACTATGTATAACATATCGCTACTATTTAAAGTAACAAATTGACGTCATCAGCGGACCATTATTCGTTTCCGGCGGGCCTATATGATGATATCGGCCCCAGGCCGATTTTTTCAAATCTAAAATGAATAGGATCTCGAAACTTCAAGATTGGCGTCCACATCATATCTTAGACAAAGGTGTTTAAAAATAAGCCACAAATCAACGAAAACAATCAGAAATAATACAAATTACAAGTACCACAAACTTGAAATAATATAAACTGAAGATTAGATGGATGACACTTTTCAAGTTTTAGAATAAATAATAATTACAATTAAATAAATAAATGACGCATTTAATCCAACGAATTTTTACAGAAAAAATGCAACGATATTCACATCTTTTTTCTGTTCTTCGTTCCGATAATCTCTATTAAATCTTAGTCAATCCCACTATTTTATGAAACTTTGGGATTTACTCAGTAATGCTAACCACTCTGACAAAAAACGAATTACAAAATCAAATTACTTATCAGAGCGCCTTATTGTATTTTATTCGTTTTGAAGTTTCGAAATATGTATTACATGAGAACAGTCGGAAGTATGTTTTGGATTCGTTCGATGATTTATAAAAACAAATCAGCTAAAAACCAACCTCCAACAAATGGTTGTCCCAATCATCCATACATTATTGCTTAAACTGTTGTTGTTGTATTGTTCAAAGAAATAACTTCACACGAGATGTGTCATATGCGTTGTAAGTTGAATGAAAATAAACGTACGGACGTGTCAGGAGCTGTTGACGTTATCATCTTGATCCAAAAACTGTATTTGTAAGTCTTTCATATACATAAGTATGCACTTTTTCTGTAGATACCCCACACCTGTCATTTTTTTTAATGTTGAGCTTTTTGGTTTAGGTACCGATTATAAAATACGCGTTGTCACTTCTAAGAAAGATGATGGTACAGACGGAATCGTGACCATAAGGCTTAAAGGAACGAATGGGGAAACTGGAAACATAGTGCTTCTTGGAAAATTCGATCGTAAAAGCGTTGATGACTCTTACAATTTCCTACCTGATGTTGGAACTGTACGTTTTATCAACTCATGTATATGGTTTTGGTGTAGTAATTTCTTGTCTCTCAAAACAGCCTGTAGATAGTAAAACTTGTATTTTGTGTACTTTGTATTAAAATAAAATTTTCTCGTAAAATGAACTAGCATTTGTAATTAAATCTTTTATTTATACTAAGATATAGCGGAAACGCATACGCTATGTACATTTACAAGTAAAATGAGTTCATATAACTATGCACTGACTTACACTAGTCTACAAAAATACATAAAAATATATAACAATATCAACCACATGTATGTACATGTTTTTCCTGCAGCATGTCAATGAGCCCAAATGTTTTTTCCGTACCAGACAAATTTTTAATTTATCGCAACAAGAATTTGTATGAGCGCTTTGGAAAAAAGACAATTTCATGTTTTGTAGCATCATATGGTTCATTTACAATCAACATGGCCTTTATAACAGCAATTGAATCATATTATGTTGTTAAATATCTTCTGACAAATATAAAGTGCTTCACCTACGTGAACATGAACACACGATGAAGTTTAGTGTGTGCTGATAAATTGTATATTTACTTCAGATAATATCAATTACTATTGGAGTTGCTCGTCTCAACATGCTTGACGGATGGGTACCCAGCTATGTGATTGTACACGATACACAGCGAAATCTGTTCTACTTGTTTCAATACGACTTAATATCTGAATTGGACAATAGCTCAACAACACTTGAACTGACAGGTTACTTTTATATTTAAACATCATATGTTTACTACCTTCATTTAGTTTTAATGTTTACATTTTATTTATTCTATTTGTAAAAATAGTATTATTTATTGAACTATAAAGCGAGTATAGCACAAAGTCTCATTGAACTAATTATTTTTGACAATATAAAATTATATATACATTTAACATTATCTCCCTTTGCCCCAAATCCCTCAAAATATATGTAGAGATGTAGAGATTAGATTTTAATAGGATAGTATTTTGATAACCGCGTACATTATAATAGTTTGTGTATCAATTCTGAATATTTGTTTCAGGAGGTGTTACTACATATACGGTAAAAAGGGGACATTTCACTGGAGACCGCGGACATCATTATAAGAACAGATATGATATCGCTACGGTATCTGAATGTATGATGTTTTGTTTTCAATATAACTGTGTTCAAGCAGAGTACATGGCTCTGCATAGATATTGTGGAATAGTGACATGGGGCAATAGACCGATAACTGAACGGGGAGATGATGCCGTGCACGTGCTTACACCTCATTGTGTGATTATGTGACAATTGTGCATTCACCAATCATTATGTGTTGCAAAATTGAGGGTGTATTATGAACGACATCTTTGACGTGTTTGTCAGAAATATATAGTTAATCGTTGAAATCCCTTTTAGTGACAAAACATTTAAAGAATGCACTCCTGTAAGTAAATTTACGTTCACGAATAGTTGTATTCTTTACTGTTGAAACGCAGTTATAAAGCATGCATAATAATGGATTTTAAACGTAAGACTCGGTTTTATTAAAGTATTTATTTTTGGCGAAAAGGTGTTTTGGGTGTCATTTTCTAATTAAAGTAATTATGTGAAAAATGCATGAGTAAAATTTCGTGAAAGTATATGTTCAGAATTAAATTATGTTTGCGTATTTATTGTCTTTTGTTCATTGTACAATGTTCTGAGTTTTGCAATACATTATTTGACAAATGCATTACACCGCCCATTTTATTTTAACCCATTCAGTGCGGGAACCGAATTTTGAAGGCCTTTGCAAACAGTTTGGATCCAGATGAGACGCCACAAAACGTGGCGTCTCATCAGGATCCAAACTGTTTGCTATTCTGATAATATTCTTTGAAAAAAATCGAAGAAAATGCTAATTTTAGAAATTCAGCAGACGACATTTTAGCAGACGACAAATTTCCCAGCATGCAAAGGGTTAAATGATGGTGGTTACCTAATACTTATGAGGGACTCAATTTGTTATATGAAAAACAAACAGCTTAAAGTTAATAGATGTATTTATATAAAATGCATACATGTGCCTTTTAACAAATGTAGTGTTAAAATAAAAATTTGAAAATGTATGTCTTATGTTTTCTATAAAGTTTCGACAACGTGATGTTAATAATGAAATAAATTAAAAATGTTGTGGAGATAATATAAAAAACGTATTCAACTTAAACATTGCAATAAAAAAGTATTTTAACTCTAAATAAACATAGCAACATAAATATTCACTCGTGTAGCGATCAAGAAAAAGAATGTTGAATAATCAAATTCTGTATCTAAATGTAATTTTCAACACAGCAAATGACACACAAGCTCTAAAGATAGGACCATTTCTCAAAGAAAGTTCAAGTTGATCAGTTCGTGTAGGATGATCTACACAAACCCATCTATTCATACATATCATGCATATATCCAGTCAGTTTACAAAAAAGGACAGCGCTTGTAGAATTCAGGTTTAAAGAAATATGTTCCTTTTTGTTAAGTGTCAGAACACAGACTCACTTTTGGGCCGAAGATAATTACGAGTGTTATCTTACCTCGTATATTATTCTCGTGTTTCAATGTATAAGCCAGTTCACATGCCATTCTCGTATTCTTATCTTTGCGTTTATCGACGGAATGATAGAAACAAATCAAATTACATCATTAATTTACAATCTCTGTATGACAGCATTAGTGTAATTTAAAAGTTTTGGTCTTTTTACATGTAATTAAAACAAACACGAAAAATCTTCGATTATCTTCGTTCATCTATATCTTCACAAAAACAAAATGCAATATATAATGAACGAGAATGTCTGATATTACAATAGCAAATATCAAATGATAGCATCCACATTTAATAACGCACCAAGAAAAACGCATAACTGGACTTTTTTAATAACACATCAGATAACAATTCAACAATATACTAATCATCGTATTAAATGTAAACAGCGGGAAGTATCCTTCAATAAAAGTGCACGTTACAAGAATTAACTTAAATGACAATTCTGATACTTTGAAAAGACTGTCGTTATGTTAGTGTTTTATACGATGTTTCAAAAGACGGTCAAAGTGTGATTTAATTCGGACATTATGAACCAATTTGTTGAATTCTCAGGTTTGCACACAATGCCATACATGTAAAAAACAGGCACACGACTTTTTTTCTACCATATTGTTCTACTATACATATATAAAACAACCCATTGGTCGTAATGAAATTCAAAACGAAACGAAAAAAAAACCAATCGAAAAAATGGATATTTTAATATAACTAAGCGTTTCCACATAATCTGCAAAACGAAACCGACGGTCTGAATACTTGTATTGCCTGCAACGTGATAATAGATTTCAACCGGCAACGTGTGACACCCGATGTTTAAATGACAGTCATATTGTGATTAATTTAAAAAGAAGTATATTTGATATTTAAGCTCCGAACACATGCACTATGTGCAAAAAGATTAGGATGAGAGACATTGGTTGTACACAATGCATCTGATGAATGATGAAGTAAGTCTGCCACATGATTAATGATCGATATTTGATATTTTAGGACACTTACCATAGTACTTGCTGTAACATGCCCGATTTTGACATTGACCTGTAAACAGGGTCATTAGTTAAGCCGTCGACACACGCCGACAATTTGTTTCAAACTATCCTACAATGCCTGTTAAAATTCGAAGTAACTGTCTGTTTGAGCAACATGATTGACTCACTCAACATGACTATGCCTTTCAGCTAGGGACATCCGGAACATCTTTGTTTTCCGTTATTTGACACATAAATATAGCACGGCAATATCCGATCTTTGAAAATAAAGTAAGACTCTTACTATGAGTTGTGATTCAATAATGTTCACCGTCTTACTTGTTGTCTGGTGAGATCATGGCAAGCATGGCTGCCTAGTTTGTTCACCGTCTTAATTGTTGTCTGGTGAGATCATGGCAAGCATGTCTGACTAGTTTGTTCACCGTCTTAATTGTTGTCTGGTGAGATCATGGCAAGCATGTCTGCCTAGTTTGTTCACCGTCTTAATTGTTGTCTGGTGAGATCATGGCAAGCATGTCTGCCTAGTTTGTTCACCGTCTTAATTGTTGTCTGGTGAGATCATGGCAAGCATGGCTGCCTAGTTTGTTCACCGTCTTAATTGTTGTCTGGTGAGATCATGGCAAGCATGTCTGCCTAGTTTGTTCACCGTCTTAATTGTTGTCTGGTGAGATCATGGCAAGCATGTCTGCCTAGTTTGTTCACCGTCTTAATTGTTGTCTGGTGAGATCATGGCAAGCATGTCTGCCTAGTTTGTCAAGCAAGTTCTTTTTCTTAGACTAATTGTAAAGTCTAATTAGTGCAGAAATTGTCGAAGCTATTTTTATGTATAATATGTAAACATTCCTATATGGGAAAAACGTTTGTCTACTATAAAAATGTGCCTGAAGTTGCATTCGAATCAAGTGATTAACGTTTGAAGAATAACCAATTGTAAACAAAAGTATTTCTTAAAAATGACAATACGAAGTAAAAGCTCTATACACAAAGTCGTCAGATTGTATAAAATAAAAAAGGAATTTTTAAATGTTCGTGTTTTTATTTAGAGAAAATTCTACAGAGAACATTAAGGGTCGTTAAAAAGCGTTTATCTGTCTTTATGTATACTCTCATAAAAATTCTGCTTAAATGATTTAGCATTACTTTAAAAGTAATCAATAATCAATGCTTCAGTTACGTTTGTACTTGGATATAGCATATTTGCTAATAGAAAGATCAAGAGAGAAAAATCAATCGATTTATTTACATTAAAAGCTACAGTATCTACTTATTAAAGGAACATTACACATGTGTTCTTTTCTTAAAATATGTATCATAACTGGGTAAGTAGTGGTGTTTGTTTTTGGTATCTCCAATCTGTATCTCCTACTTTTATCCCAGAATACGCGTTGTTCATCTGTTCCTCAAAAGATTTATTATTTTAAGAAAACTCTGAGGTTTTATTATTATTATAAGATCCCTAATCTGTATAAAAAAAACTTTACATAACAACTATCACGGAAGTTACTATTGTCCAACGCGTGACTTTAAATTGAAATTAATATTTGATACTTTGATTGAAAACTGCACATTTTATGACTTACTTTGAAGGATATGCCTTATAAAACAAAAAACCCGGACAAAAAACAATCATCGCCTATAGATCAATACAGACGTTTTACTCTAATATATACACAATGCAAAACAGATAGATTCTTTAACGCAAAATCCCCAATCAAGAACGACATCGAAATAAATATTATGTACTCAGTTTCATATCTAGTAGGGATAAATATACTTTACAGAGAACAACTTCCACTCTTGTCTGATATATTTCGCCTAAATAGGCTTTTTCAAAGTTTGTTTTTCTTTGTATTTATCAACAAAACAATTCTACATTGACGTCAAAAAAACAAACAAACAGGAAATGACGTAATGAAGAACTTATCGGACTTGATTTATTTATTCCATTATGCAAATGTCCATATACAGGTATACAGCAAGTGAGTTCCAGTCGAGTGTTGATCTCTCAAAATCAGGGATTTTGCATGGTCAATTTACGAACGGTATCTGTAAAGAAATACACGTTATTCATTCATATTCATGAGTCAAAATATCATACATCATATTTCCATTGACCAATCATATTTGTTACACAAAGGTTTTAGTAAATAAACAAATCTGATTGCTTGTTGAATATGGAGTTATACATGAGCACTTATAATTGCGTGCATTATGAAAACAAATATTTAGTATGAACAAGGCTTCAAATATACCTGATCAAAGTCGCAAACCTCCCTTAAAAATGAATTAACTTAAAACTCAACACGATTGATCCCGAGAAAAGTGAAACCAGTAATATAGAAGAAAGAACGCCTATATAAAATGTCCTATATAAAAAAAGTTGGAACATCAAACAAGTTGACAAAGTGAAAAAACTCTAAAAGGAACGTAAGAAACGAATTGGAGCATGTTAAAAGAATTATCAATGAAGGTCTACAGGCCAATAACACAAAACAACAGACACCAGAACTCTCAGGCAATGTAACAAAAACAATTTCCTACACGTGCGATTGGTCAAGAAGGTGTACACAAACTACTCAAGAATTTTAATATCACGAAGCTATAGGTCCTGGCGTCAACTCAACTAATTCCTCCATGCATTTGCCACCGAACTAACGCCAGCTATTAGCTCTATCTTCTAGCAATCAATCAACCCTGGAGAATTGCCGAAGATTTGAGAAATGCCAACATAGTACTAGTCTACAATATGGGAATCCGTCAGATAGCGGAAAATTACCGCCCTGTATCCTTGACCAGTATCACTACCAAACTTCTCGAGCAGATCATCTGCAAACCACATTCTAAACAATCTTAACAAACACATAGTTCTCGCCTAACTTAATCACGGCTATCGCTCTGGGTATCTTTTACAGACCTATACACTCATTAAAAAATCATGAAATCCTACATAATGAGCTCGAAAACGTTCAACGAATTGGGAATGTAATTCAACGCAGAGAAATGTTGTCTTTAAACTTCCAAACACAAAATTAGCTTATTTTACAATATTAACAAAATAGTACCAGAAAACCCCTACATTCGTATTATTTTTATCATAGGATAAGGAATGGAAAACCTATATAACCAATATAACAAAGCGTGCTTACTCTACTCTTGAATTTCTCAGAACAAACCTCAGTGACTGCCCTTTAGTCTGCAGCAAAAATGCATTCCTACCACTTTACAAATCAAAGCTATAATATACCACTTTTGTATGCTATCCATTCCACCAAACAGACATGTACAGCGTACTAGTGCCTAGTGGGTTAACAGCGATCAGCCGCAAGGTTCATCACCAGAGACTGCCGCTCGAGTCAGCCTGGTTGTGTCACAGAAATGTTACACAAGTTGGACTTTCCACAACTCTAAAACAGACAACGTTCCCACAGGTTGACGCTCTTGTACAAGTTGGTTAAGATCACATGCCGGCCATTTTCAATGAATGCTTACTTAGTCACTAAGGAATGCCTGGATATTTAATTGCACAACATACAGGTTAAATTATTAGGATAAATCATTTTTCATTAGGTTGCCCATTTATCTACATAATATGAAATAAGAGATTGACGACAAATATATCTAATATATTTTGCAAACATTCTGAGCAGCATATCTCTTCGATATCCAGAATTACCTATGTGGTTACATTTAAATTCATTTGATTTTCATTTATTTTCAGCAAGTTCTTACAAGTTTTCCATCTAAAACGCTGATTTCGGCTGCTGATGGTCAACTAATAAGCAGGAAATTTGACGGATGTTGCAGCATGAATAACGTCATAAACATTAATCACGTCATAAACTTGCAATTTGATGTATTAAGCATGAACCAACGATTTCTTTAACGTAAGCAATTGAAAACAAATGAATGCAAAAATAATTTTTAGAGTTTAAGAAAGTATTTTTTAATAGATTACTCTGACAATTATATTTTCATGATTTGCTCACATAAAATGCCATATAGGCCATCATGTCACACGCGGCCGAAAGCTTTCTAACAGTTGATTACGTTGTGCAATTGCTCACAATGGCATGCAGGTGTTCCTCAAGATGATTCTGCATTAATGTTGATGATCTTTTCATTGTAACACTGGCCTTAGGTTTATTGGTCTTCGTGAGGGTCTTGAGAGTTATGGTGGCCTTGTTTCTGCTGCCTGCGGTCATCTCTTGTCGATGATTATACATTGTTTCTCAATCCGTTACTCATTGGCCTCTTTCAACTTCATTACCCTGTTCTCTTTTTGGTATTTTGCCCATGAGTCCAGGCTTGTGTACTTCTTATGCCTCAGTTCTTTTTTGGGGCACACAAATCCATGATTTCGGTCGTTACCCATGGCTTGGTCTTCTTTCTCTCATTCCCAAGCATTTCTTTGGCCGATGACAGTATGACATTCTCGTCCAAATTAGGTCTAAGTGTGAAGTGAAGTTGAATTATATTGGTTAACTGTGGGTGGTCATTTGAAACAACCGTGAAAGTATCAACTTGATTGCAAGCAGTGCTTAACGGTCAAAACCTGTAAATAAAGAAACAGCGAATTTAAATTACTGTACACGTATATCAATGTTAAAGTCAATATCAAAGTAAGGTTTACATGGTATGGGCGAATAGTGAATGGTCACAATCAATAACAAGTACCATGTTACACTAAGCACATTATTCTTGCTAAACGGAAAAGTATGAAAAAACTCGTCCATTACCTGTCACGAACGGACATTTTAAATTTTTTTTAGTGAAAAACAAGAGCTGTCTCGATAGGATGACATATGCCCCCGATAAACGCTTTGATAGAAATTATGAGCATTTTTCGAAACCTAAGCTCATTTTTCGAAACCTAAACGCGGACCCTAAGTTCAAGGACAAGGTCAAAAGGGTCAACATTTGGGTGCGTATGGAAAGGCCTTGTCCATATACACATGCGAACCAAATATAAATTTTGCATCTGAAGAGACATGTAAGTTATGAGCATTTTCGAAACCTAAACGCAAAGTGTGACTGACAGAGAGACAGACGGACGGAGGGACGGAAAAACGGACAGTGCGATCACTATATGCCCTCCGGGATATTATTATATTAAGGTTAAAGTAAAGTTGGATTAAATTTTTGGATTGACATTAGCAGATGAAAATTAGCAACTACTAGTTAAGCATAAATTATGAATTGTAAGCGTTCTTTTGAGGCTTGCCCAAACGCTACAATCTAATTAAACTCCAATAAAAGATCACGTTAATAATTATGGCCAAGTAAGGTCAAAGTCAATGTTAGATTGCATTTGTATGACGCGATTAGATATGGATTGATATTAAAAGAATCATCTATGCAAATAAATGAGTTGTTAAAAGAGGTATTTGTTCGAGATTAAAAAATTATAAAAAGTATTTATTTGCTAAAGAAATATTCTGTCAGACGGGAAATACTATGTTCATATCCCATCCCGAATGGAAATATTTCGAGTCATGGTGAAAAGGCTCCAGTGGGGATCGAACCCACGACCTCCTGTTTACTAGACAGGCGCTCTGCCACTGAGCCATGGAGCCGATATATAAAATGTCACCATCAAAGACAATTGCCTGTATTGTTCGAACTATCTATGATTATCTATGTTATGTATTCTTTTATAACAGATGTTGAGTATGGCGTCAAAAGCGCCTGTTCAGCAAACATTTGGCCGTTTGTACGATCTTAACTGGAGTCTGATTAGAGTACGTTCGGTTTTTGTTATTCGCCCATGTCTGTTCGTTTTTTTATTTAAATAAATAAACGTTTTGTCCAAACAGTAAAACGTGTTTTACCTGTCAAAACCTGTAGTGGCGGACGCATTTAGACTATGTATATAAGCCTCCTCATAGAATATAAGTGTAAAAATAAAACATATGCTTAGTATTAAAGGCTCCAGCTGGGATCGAACTAAGGGCGCTCTAGCCACTGATCTATGGGCAGGCGCTCTAGCAACAAAACTATTGAGACGGTTTACAGGAAAAAAATATTTGCAATAATGAAATGTATGTGTCAGTCTAAATTTAAAAACGTTATCTATAGATAAACAATGTGCATTCAGACGACAACGTGTCCTACCTAAATGGTATTTTGCAATTGTATTTGTTATTTGTTTTAAACATATTAAACATGTCATTTAAAGTATCAAATCGTTACTATTTCGTGAATTTTACGTACTCATCAAGGGGTAAAGATAGCAGTCTGTGAGATGGAGTGGGTTCAGTTTATAGATGTGAGTGTGTTGTCACACACAAAGCATCAAATTAAATCACATTATCACAATGCTCCGACACCAATGAAAAAACGATATACAGGCAAGTATTTGTTGTTTGACCGACCAGATAATTCAATGTTTAAAAAGTCGAATTATTCATGAGTTACTTCCTTTAACCGCTTATTTTGGACATGTAAATCTATGTAATTGCCCGCTGTTTCTTTTATATAAAAAAAAAAATAAAAAATAAAAACTAACGGACGATCTTAAGATAAAAATCTATATCACTAAGGAGATTATGTATGTTTTCGTGAAACAATGATTTTGTTTTAAGAAATTGACAATTTTATAAAAAGTATTGTAATATGCTGATCAGTGTTTAAAAAAAAATATATACATGTACAGTATTTATTATTGATGACAGTGCTTTTTATTCAAAAAACAAATACGGTTTATTTTATAATTATTGAGTTCATTAGCTGCATTGACGCGATTTTCTTTTTACAAAAATGCAAAGGCAGTTTTCAGATAGTCATTAGAAGCCTTATTTAGAAATAAAAACGTTTATTTATTCTGCATGACAGTAGCAGTATTAACGGTTGCAAACTCTTCAGATGTATATCGGAGGCAACGTCCTTTAAAAGTTCACAATTTTATACATGTTTTAAAATATTATTAATTTTAAAATAGACCGGCATCCATAATGTGAATCATTTGTTTGAGAGTTAAATATCAAGTTACTAAGTGAGTCAATTCAGCCAATAATGTCTGTTATTGTCTACTTCTTGTTTAAATAAAAAGTACGTCAAACGCAAAATTGCAACACATTTTTATCAAGATTAATATGTACCAGTCTTTTACAACCCGATTGGCTTTATTGTGTCTTTTCTGACATAAATTTGTATTTATACAACCCAACAGTTTTAATGATTTTTTGTTTGACGATGAAATGAAGGAGACTGTGTGTAAGTTTGAGATCGGATGGTTATCTATTATATCAAACGTGCCATTTTGGTTGAAATCGTATCAAAAGCCCGCAGGTCAATGCATACCTATGTTCGCTCTCAAATGTTAAAGGGTTTGACACGAAATACCTACCCATCCTTTATAAAGTTGGCAGGTGTTTGTTCAATATTTTTGTTTGTTAGAATGTTATGTGGTTCAGTATAGGTGTTTTTGTAATCACGTTACTTACTGTAGTATTATATTAATTCAGTTCGAAAAACATACCGACCAAATGAATTAGTTAACCTATTTTTAAGAAGATGGGTAGTGGAGTGGCTGATATACGAGATATGAGAACGTATATCAACAATTTTCAGTAATGTTTTAATGAATTTAATGTATTTTATTTGATGATTATCGACTTAATTCACGAGTGATCATAGAAAGACATATTTTCTATGATCACGAGTGAATTTAAATCGATATTCCACCGAATTCAACATTTTGTTTTTACTTTATGATTTTTTTCACAGTTTATATACATTGTTTAAGAGTTTAACTAAAGAATATTGCTGGAATAATGACGTCATTTCGTCAAAAAAATACATCATTTCACAGTAAACAGTAAAAATTATCGATTATTTTCACTGTTAATTTGCAATGTTTAAAACAGTGAAATTATCAGTTTTAATTCACTGATATTTCTCTATTAACCACCGGAAAGCATAAAATGAACCACATTATCCAGACAGAAACTGTGCTGCTGATGTTTGTAGTGATTTTTTATAAAGTATGCATAGCCAAATCTGAAATATAGTTTCTAAAAGTTAAACATAATTACACCGTATATGCCATGATGCAAGTTTCTTAATTGTTTATATCAAAATAAACCATGATATGTGTTATGTCATTTCTTCAACTATGTCTCTACTTATATTTTCAAGAGCACTCAGCTTTTACATACATGAAAAAAACCCATTTGAGTTCGAATGAATTCGTTAGGCATTTGACACATTCACATAACTCAAGAGTATCAAGCAATGTTTGGAACAAACGAAAAAAACAACCTATCTAGGTAACTCATATCTTGATTTCCTTAATACATCAGTCTTAAAAAAAAACTTGCAATAATATGCATTTACATTTAAAAAAAATCACTTCTCCTGAAATCATATCGTGTATTGCATTTGCACAAACATCTCTTTCAACTACAAGATCACTTTTGGAGATTATGATAGATTCAATAACTACAGCGTTTGTTTAAAAGTTAGTCGTCCAAAATGTGTCATATCAAAGTTACATATAAGTATCAGTATCTTTGTGGTTTTTATGGCATTGTTTTCAATATATATTTAAAAAAATATTCCCACGCTCCGAGTTGGAGCGGGGGCATAATGTGGTTATGTCCGCCGTCTGTTCGGCCGTCCGTCCTGTCCACTATCTCCTTCTATACTATTAGCAATAAACCTAAACACATGGTAGCTATGAGCATATATCGTCGCTGTCGTTCTCAAACCTCGTAGCTCCAAATTTTTCAAAAATGTTTTTTCGTCTTTTCCGAATATATGAAGTCTGGTGCGTGTTTTGCGCTATATCTCGTAGCTCTACGCCAATCAGAGCCCTTTAAAAATGCACGTGACGAAATGTTGTAGCTTGATTGTAGGCTTTTTTTCCGGCGAAAAGTCGTAGCGACGTCATTTCACCTATAGCTACGTCATTTCGTTTGGACAAGTTTGACAAAAACGTTTTTATATTTGCAGCTACGAGGTTTCCTATCAGGACGAATTGTCGTACCTCATACCAAGGACGCTCCGTGCTTATACAAATGACACAACTGTGGTGACAAAATATCGTAGCTACCATTTCTGAACATCAGTATGACTTATAAGTATGACTTACGCGTCAACGGCTTATACCGTATATTGCAGCTTCAATTTCTAAAACATCGTTTTAAAAAATGAGACGTATTTTTCTCTCTCCTGAAAACTTGGCATTTTGTAGCTACGAGGTTTGAGAACGACAGCGACGATATGCGACAGTGCACAATTGAGAATTTTGATCTGACCCCTGGGCAAAATATCGTGCGTCGCTTCGTGTTTCGCTCGTCGCCCTTTGAACGCGAGACACTACACACGAAGCGATACACGAAATTTTTCAAGACAGTCGAGGCGACGCACGACATTTTGCACGACAGTCGCGGCGACGCATGATATATTTAACACGATATATCGCCTTTTGGGAAACCTTCACAAGGGCGATATTTCGTGTTAAATATATCGTGCGTCGTCGCAACTGTCGCGCAAAATATCTTGCGTTGCCGCGACTGTCGCGTGTTTCGCTTCGTGTGTCGTGTGTCGCACTTGATTAAAGAAGGGCGATATTATAGATGACACAATCCGGATTCCGTAGTTTGTCGTCTGAAAGTCAGTTATAAAAATATGTTTATAGAAGTCAGTTCCGAAAAGGGTAGTTAAACAAATAGATTCAGCATAAAATGAATTAATAGAGGTAACAATAAATCCAGAAAATACAATAAACGTCATTTATAATATATTTTTTTGTAAACGTGCGCAAATACAATTAATTAAATTAGAACATGATTTTCCTTCATCCAAAATCACAAATATCAAGTAATTAGACAACAAATGTGTGGACGGTTTCCCTTCAATTACTTTTTTATTCCGACGCCGACGATCTATAAATAAAAAGCCGAGGTAATCACATACACCGTAGAGACGAAGGCGCGTATTAATTGAAAAGCAATATTAATATAAAGTATTTTACCGGGTGAAAATACACGAAATCATTCGCGACAATCACGAAAACGACACCATTATGGAGGTCATTTTCAACTAACCTCACTTACATCCAGTCATTTGCATATATGTTTTTTTAATGTAGCGCTTCCAACAAAATAGCTGTTGTCAGTTATATTTTATTTGTATTTGTATCGTAAGGTGTTTTATAATAAATTGACCATTACATGACTGTGGTTTCCCGGTGCATCGTATCGCTCAATTTGATTTTGACATCCTATTATACTCGCCTTACTGGCTTGTTAAACAACATCACATAATCGACGCATGCAAACAAACCCTCAGGAACACCACAGTTATTTAATACTCATTGTAAATAACGCAGGCATGGGCTCGCGTGTGGTTGGTTATTGAAATAATGTGTAACTACGTATTATTCTTACATTTGAATCTTCAAAATATTTTGCATGTAGTTCTATAGATTTATAAAACATGCACACACATGCATACCATTAGGTCATTTTTCTGAGTGTTGGCGACTTTTTACATAAGCGATGTTGGATAATTCGGTTCTGTGAAAAGGGGGTTTAATACAAATGCGTAAAGTGAAATCACAGACCAGCCTGTGCACTCCGCACAGGCTAAACAGGGACGACAATTTCAGAAACTTACGCAAATGCATCAAAACCATAATTTTCGAGCAAATACACGGCGAAAATACTATACATAATATACGTGTATTATTCAATACATTAAATTAAATCATGTTTAACTTTTTTATTAGTGTTGTAAATTAAAAAAGGTGTTTTTATTAAATTTAAATAAATGGTTCAGATGTGTCATGGAGTCTTTGATAAAACATAAGACATTAAAAAAAATCATCGTCACGTTTTCGGTTTGTCTATGCATGTACACTTTTTAAAACTACAGTTTCGAATTATTAGTCATGGGTAAATGATTAACAGCGATAATTGTAGTATATGCTAATGTGCATATATAATTGTAAAATAGTTCGTTTTTATTGATATGTTTAGAACGAAATATAAATATGTATACATAGTTATCCCCAAACAAATGTTCATTTGTATTAAGTGTTGTATTATATTAAAGGTTGTTTAGTCTATTCACAACAGTATCAGTGATAAAAACTAAGATTCAACAAGAAAAACAACAATGTAGTAACTATATTGCTAACATACATCACAAATGCACGTCAACAAAGGGACAAAACCCAGTCAAAAGCATTGTATTTGTTCAATATAGTAAATATGAAAACAGTAAAATGATTTAAGAGATTGAAAGAGTCAATACATGAATACCGATATTTCAATACAGCCATAACATTTCTTATCTCCGTCTATTCGAGACATAAAGGGATGCGTCCTTAACTTCAGAAATGATGAAAACAACCAGTGACGTATGAATGTGTTACTATGGTATGTAAACAACAACACTAAATTAAATTATAGCTTCATGCATGCATATTTGTCCGTGTTTAAATACCTCAGAACGGATGACCAATGCAAGAAGCCTAATTCTAATCGTCTTTGTAGTCGTTATTGCAGTAATATCCATAACATATGCATCCGCTGCCTCCGCCGCTACCTCCCTCGCCGCCATCGCCGCCTTCGCTTTCAGTACCATCTCTATCGGCACCAACGCCACCGACACCGCCATTGCCCCACCGCTTGATAGATCGTCATGTCCAGGCGCTGTCCAAACCGCCTTCCAAATTTCAAATACATGTAGATATATTGAATTTTAAATCAAAAGCCAATATTCGCCATGCCACACTATTTTCCAAAGCCAAACAGAGATATTGCAGTTCGCCTAAGCACACCGTACCATCGAGCGAGTACTAGATCACCCATACTATACCGGAAATAGTTTTGAAAGCATTACTGCAATCCTCTCATAAGACTAGCACTAAGTGATAAACGACGACAAAATGCTAAATTGAACTCCCCCGAACGAATGTTTATCATTATATAGGTACATATTTATAATTGTAATTCTTCCGTTCACCACATGACGTACAATATCCCGCCTAAATGACATATTGGAATGAAGTATCAAACATACAGAATTAATGAATAATAGCTGCTTTGGTGTCAGACCATCGTATTTTAAAAATTAATTGTCGTGACAAAAACATTTTATCATACCACCGCATTGAAATCTGCCTGATATAACGCTGCATGCTATATGTTTATATCATGTTCAATATGAAGTTCTTATATCAGTCGATGTGTGGAGGAAGGTCATACTACAAATGTACTAGAACTTAATAATTATGTTTTATTTTTGAGGCTCGACCTTTAAACCGAAGTCTTCCCCACAAGTCATGTACGGTTAATGAACGTATCCTGAACGTGTGCCTGCAACAGATTGACAGACACGCTGTAATAAATATATTGCTAGTACATGAAAGCACAACATCAACGGTTAAAAATAATAAACATTTATTTCTTTAAAAAATAATTTCTTTTATTTGAAGTAGCGAATACATGTCTCCGGTAAATAAAAGGTTTAAATCTCGTATAAATCATTTGATATAAGCAGACGACAATAAACCATGCGTGAAATCGATTTCAGTAGTGACTGTCTGACGTCACTAATACGGTATATACGCTCGTGCTCCACGTATCTCGTTATTTTTGCGAAATAGCTTCGACTGAGAAACAATGTCTGGTAGAGGTCGTAGCGTGCGAAGACAGGTGGAGCAAGCCATAGCGAAACAGACATACAGAAGGGCGGCGGATGCGAGCGGCAGTTGATCCGGCCCCGGCGAAGGAACAAAGGTCCAGATGGCGTAGAAGGAATGCGGCGGAAACGGCGCCGGTACCAGAGCCGGCATCAGCTCCTGTTCCTGGACCACAGCCAGAGGCGACATTCGCAGTAGCACCACCTGCAAAACCTTAACGCACAGAGGTTGTTGATTTCTGTGAAATTTTTCGCACAGCCGATGGGTTACCACGTGGTCACAACGTGGGTAAGCACGAGGCACAAGCGTGTAATGCAAACGAAAATCTTATTTAAGTCAACTTATTCAAGTCTGTCTAAAAGGGATAATATTCAAAGAAGTTATATATTTCATAGACAAACTAATGATGATGTATCAATTTACGTGTCCGCGTCGCCTACACAGCGACATGTATTTGTTGTGGCGAATATGTTAATCTTGCATTATTGCTTAAAATCGCCCGAGTTGATATTTCTCACAACAATTCAGTCATCTCAACTGACCAGAATTGATAAGTATTCTTTAGACACATTCTAAAGCATAACTCTTCGATTATAACCGGTCCTATTTACCGCCGATTATATTTTATTTCTTACTCGGTATCTTTTGGATATATTAGGATATCTTAATGTTTATTTCGTGTGTTAATGCTATTCGTGAAATGTTATTTCCATTTCCTCGTTAAGCACTTATTATTACATGGATGTATGTATGTGTCGCGTGATGGGGGGGGGGGGGGGCTGGGCGTGGTGCGTGTGAGTGGGGTGTCGTCCCGGGTTGGCTTGTGCGGTGCGCGGGCTGGTCAGGGACGACACTTTCCGCCTAAATTGGATTTTTGCTAAGAAGATACTTCATTTTAACGAGAAATGTCATAAAATCGGAAAGTGTCGTCCCTGGTTGGCCTGTGCGGGCTGCGCAGGCTGGTCTGGGGCGGCACTTTGCGCGCGTGCGTTGTGCCCGGTTTCCTCGCGGCGCGACTCATGTGTATATACATATATATATATATTCCTTGCCTGATGGTTTGATGATTTAATTCAAAACCAACGATCTTGCCAAGGCAGTTCACAATTTTATTTCTGTAAAGCGAGACATAAAATACGGTTTGCGTGAAGCTTAACTACTCATAACAGGGGTGTAATTTCGATCGTGATAGGTCGGCTATTCATGTACATAACGGAATCCTCGGGACTATTATTAACATGTGACCTATGCACGCTTTGGGTAACGTGAGCGCCGGTTCCGCATGATGTCCGCTTGCGCGCTTTTCAAAACAAACAAGAACTACTAAATAGCACAATCAGTGTGGTTGTGTTTGGATCTGGATCGATTAATGTTAATACTTTGTACGTTTAAAGATATATTTTAAGTTTTTTTCCTGTGCACTAGCAAGTTATCAACATTTTTTAATATATACGATAACGGTACGAAACAAACGTGTGTCAAAAATGAGTAACAATGTACAACTGGAAATACACGGCACACTATACGCGTGCAAGTCAATGACATGCATAAATAAAGAGTGAGCTGCGCCCATGAATTAAACGTAAACGGGCATTTTATATTGAAAGGGTAAAATAAATCATAGTAGACGATATTTAAAGCTGAAATTTAAACTACGCGAAAACAAGCGGTCGATAGTAAAGTTAACATGGGGCGTGTTATACGAGTATTGAAAATGTGGCCATAAAGAAGACGGAGTGTATTTACGAACTTAATCGGCACTATGGGACAACATAATGTAAACATGATTTAAACGAAATGTGCAGGTGTAAGACATCGTGTGTTAGGGCTGGTAATGACATTATTATTCATCATTAAGGCGAATGGTGCAATGGTCACGTGGTTAGAGCGTTTTCGGAGACTGGGCCCGTTTGCGAACACGGCATCAACTCCAATGCCGGCTTATCTATGGAATGTATGGAATGTATTTAATATAGAGTTAAATAATTAGTACTCGCAGGCATTTCTAAAAACACGCAATTAGCATTTTACGGCGTTATGTTCATTTAATAAATTCAGGGAGATGTATAGGTTATCGGTAGTATGGCCAGCTCTCGGGCTTGTCATTGTATCATTGGATTAACGTATGGTACTGCATTTCGAACATATTTTTTGTAAGCGAAATGCTCCAGGGCGGTCTAGCAAAGGCCTGTCGTGGATAAAAGAGCCCCATATATCGATTTTTATGTTATGTTCGATTCTGCCTATGGTCGCTCAATATAAGCTTGAATCTGTATTGGTCAAGAATATCTCTACGTTGGAATTTATTATCGTTTATTCAGACTCAGCGAATTAAAATATATTAAATATATTTAAAGGGCATTTCCGGCGAGCATTATAGTATGGGAAAACACCAGGTTTTTCAGAAATGATGGCGTTTACTTATCTGACGTCGGACTCGAAATATATATTTAAATTCGTTGCGCGAGTTTTTATTAAATTGTTTTAAACATGTCATAGAGTTTTGGGAAAAAAAATAAAATTTTGCGGCGGAAATTCTATGTCTTGGAGGTGATCGGAACCATTAAAATTATAAATAGGTAACTATATATTGATGTACATACGTCCGTGTGAGGTAAACATAGCATTTTGTTGTCACCTATCACGTAGTGCTCGTATGTGTGAGGATGGCAGGAATGCTTTCAAAATTATTTTCGGGATAGTATGGGTGTTCTAGTACTCGCTCGATGGCACGGCGTGCTTAGGCGTACCTGGAATAGCTCTTTTTTGCTTTGGAAATTATTGTGGCATTGCGAATATTTTAATATATGTTGCACTGGACATTCTACGGTACGGCGTACCGAGAATTAATTTGGCCAGTTGCGGTGGCCTTAGCGATTGCGCATGTACATTATGTTGCACGGTACGGCGTACCGATAATTTATTTTATCTATTTCCGAACCAGCCGGTGTTCGTTGAAATAGGAATTGCATAAATAGATATGAGCACGTTGCGGAGCTCTTGCGAAATATCAATAGTGCAACTGAGGTTGGGCTATCTTTAGGGCAGTACTTCCGGTCGCCTCCTCGACATGCCTCAGTTATAGTGCTAGTCTGTAGCTGAGGTTTATTTACTCTAGTGCTAGTCTGGTGTAAATTATATTCCGCCATTTGGCCATTTCATTCCATTTATATTTTTGTATTGTTCCTCTCATATGTTTTCTATTGTTCAAATATAGAATATAAAATGTGTTTACGTGAGGTATCACATTAAAACATTATGATAAATATGAACTGACAACGCTGGCTTTTCTTGTAATTATTCTTGTTAATAAATTCGCGTAGAACAAGTGGATGTCGCCAAACGATCAGGGATCAATTTGATCAGTTGGCTACTGTAACCGAACGTGCATGACATATACAAATGGTAAAGGACGGTTACACTTTGTAATCCGAATAACTATAACCGGATGAATAAATCGAATCTTGGTTAACGAATGGGTACTGAGCTGCTTTCTGAAATAATTAACCGCCATCTATTTGAGCGGATGGGTAGTTCTTTGTCAGTCAAATCTATTTAGTACAGGGCGAGAAAAGGAAATTCCGAAGCTTTCATATCGTATTGATGACGTTAATACTACAATCGACTTCATGCATGAATTGTTGTCGTCTGCTTGTGGCTCATTATCGAAACGAGATTTTAACCTTTATATAAAACAGAAGACACGTATTCGCTACTTCAAATAAAATACGTGATTTTTTAGATAAATTAATAAAAAGTATAGTTCAGACAAATAAGACTATTTTTATATCCTTATACATTTTCCAAAAACAAGATGTGTTTGTGAAACACTATGTCCCCCCTATATTTGACCTTTGACCTTAAAGGACTACATTGACCTTTCACCACTCAAAATGTTCAGTTCTATGAGACATATGCATGCCAAATATGACGTTGCCATTTTCATTATTGCAAAAGTTATGTAAAATGTTAAAGTATGAGCGATTTTGACCCATATATGTGACCTTTGACCTTGAAGGATGACATTGATCTTGACTTTTCACCACTCAAAATGTGCAGCTCCATGAGATACACATGCATGCCAAATATAAAGTTGCTACCTTCGAAATTGCAAACATTATGGCAAATGTTAAAGTTTTACGCAAACAATATTTGACCTTGAAGGATGACCTTCACCTTTCACCACTCAAAATGTGCAGCTCCATGAGATACACATGCATTTCAAATATGAAGTTGCAATCTTCAAAATTGCAAAAGTAATGGCAAATGTTAAAGATTGACGCAAACAAACCAAACAACAAACAAACAGGTCAAAAACAATAATTTCCCCAGTATAGACTGGAGGACATAATAACAACAACAACGTAAACTTAAACTCAATGAACATCATTCTCAAATCAATGTAATGAATAAGAAATATGTCAAGATGTTATACTATTTCACTTCTTGTTTCTCTGTGCATCCTTAACAAACAATATTGTATTACCTAAATATTCTCAGTGTTAATAACATGCATTAAACACTCCTAAGCAAGAGCTTAAGTCCTACAATTAAGAACATTTGAAGTTATTCAACTCTTACCAATAACCATTGAACAGAGGTGATGAGAATACCATTGTTACCATATTTCAATAATTAAATTGCCTGAATATTTAACAACATTTAGCTTAAAATAGTGTAAATGGCAATAACATCAAAATATAATATTGCAAACCAGTGTCAATGTTGTTATTGTAAATGTGTGACTACAATATTTATTTGTGCGTGTGCTATTCCCTGAACACATTAATGAAAAGTGCCTAACAATCTTGATTTGTCCCTGCACATGGTAATCAATGATAAAATACGTCTAAATAGTGCAATACTATTTATAATCTCAAGCACAAATCGACCACTGAAATGTATATATTGCAACTTGTTCTGTGAGTTTAAATCCGAGATGTGCGCGGGAAAATAATTATAAACATTAACAAATGAACATAAACATTTATATCTATAATCCACTGGACCTTGTGGAAAATGATTTGCGGAAAAATTACGTATCTTTACTCCAACCATGTAAAACTGAATTGCTTTCACCATTTATGACATAAAGAATTTAAGCAAAAATAAAATGTGTGGATGTGGTGGATGGTTTTACTTTGGCAAAATCTTCTTATGGTTAGTCCCCAATTAAGAGCATACGATTTTTATGATTTCATTTTTTCAGACGGTGTGGGTAATATTCTATTTTGCTGCAGCATCATCAACATACCGAATAATTGGATAATATTCGATGCTGTCAGGTTTAAAATATGTTTGTCTTGGGAAAACAAGCACCTATACTAATTTTATCAAAGTATGGTGGCACAATTAATGACATTAGGGCCGGAATGAAATATCATTAAAGCATACGGAAAAACGTCTATGACAGTGATAAATGGTGTTGAAATTATTTTCGAACTGGTTGAGGGTGAAGCTTATACACAAGGGACAAAATAATCTTTAACCCGATAGGCAAGTAGGAGGGCAATGTGATACATTTCTATGCTGACAATCTGTTATATATATATATACTTATATATTGCATCATTACACATTTATTTCAGATTTTAGTTTAATTATTTCATTGTTATGTGTAATACTTTAGATCTGGGTTTAGGCATTTTGATTTGAAATATAAACACATATGTTATTTTACTCATTAGTAATGAATACAAACAATGCAGAGTATTTATCCGATGCTTATTATATTTCCACTTTATTTGCGTTTTCAAGAAAGTTTATGCTTGGTTTCTATAGCATCATAAGCCGATTAAAGTTTCCAGCTCGTGTTAAAATGCTTGAGGAGAAGGACGAGGTAACTTCAAATGCTCAAATTAACTTTTATTGAGACATATATGCATTAATGCTGACAGCAAATCCCCACGCAATAAAAGACTGTCATCGAGAACGAATGATAAAATGCAATACAATTGCAAATAATTATGTCACCACAACAATATCGCATGTCAAAATTATCGAAGGTTATATTTGACGAAATGTCGCCTATGCTTGTTGGCGACACTCCAAACTCGCCAACAAAATTAGCAAACATAAAATACAATCGTTATTATAAATGAGGATTTAAGGTTCATGCTACATGTATTAGCCAAACAAAATAAGTTAAGTCAACCATGTTTCTGTGTAGTTAACATAAAAATCTGAGAAATGTGCCTGGAAAAAAAGTTGGTTGGCATTTTTAGGCATGGCTTTTTTATATTGTTTTTGATATCTACATACCCTCTGCTGAAAATCTAGAGGAGATGTCACCTTCTCATGTGCTTGACATCATTTTAATTAGGTCAAATGTCAATGGGTACAGTTTTCAGTTGTTTGGGAGATGAAATACATCTCATTGTGATATATAACCAAAATTGAAAAGTTTAAGGCAGAAATATTGTCTGAAAAAGAACCTGCTTGGATCAAATTAAATTGTTATCTATTCTAGTGTTCACTTATATATGTCAAAATGTCATTAAGTACACTTTTATGCCAAAATAAACACGACAACTGGCATTGAAAATCAACAGAATGAAATATTATGTTCAAAAGTATTTTTTAAACAATAGAATAGTTTGGCTAATGTTTGTAAACTCTATAAACATATGTGCAAAGTAAAACGACAATTTTAAAGGATCCATCATATATATAATGAAGTAAAACGTAAACTTAAAAAAGACTGAACTTCATTCGTGTATTTTACTATCTTATTACATTGTTTTTAAGTGTACGTTCGTCATCCTGTTAAAACTGCATATAACTTATACTGCTGATCTAATCCTTGGTTAATAACTAGATAAATTCGAGAAATAGAAAAGTGAAGTGAAGAACTTTTCTGTTTGGAATTCCTACCTACATGTGGTTGACATCCTTATCAAGTTTATTAAAGCACAAAGAATAGGCGATTGACTGTTTCATATTTAAGCCTTTTCCGAGATGCTACCGTGGTTTATGATGTACGACCACACAAACTATGCCCGTTGGGGTCCTGTATATCAAGCAGACTTAAAAGCATCAGAATATGCAGCACCTGAAGTGTTCAAAGAGTTTATTGAAGGTCACTTTGCAGTCAGGCTGAAGGAAAATGCATTCAACGGAGTACCTGTCGACAAGCTACTGAGTGAATAAACAGAATGAGAAAAACGACAGGGGGTATTATTGGAATAACAAGACAGGACCTGGCAAAAGATAGGTTTTGTCTTACGTGGTCAGTAAGATTTGAGGTTTCCAAAAGTACCATGAAATTGTTCAATCAAAATGATGATGACGAAGATATTGGCATAATCAAGAATAGAGCAGATGGAACTCGTTCGAGAGTTTCTTCAGAGGACGAGTGCATCAAATAAATGATGGTTCATATGATATATTCGATGTGCACGAAGAGAACAGACTGTTCTCAAAAGCATCTTAGGGCAACTAATGATATCACAGATGATTTATTAACCTGTGAAAGTCGAGGTAAAACATTACTCAAGGTATTTTCAGAGAAAATGCTGAAAGAGCAGAATGTTGAATATTTATGTTCCTATTCAAAAGGTACAGTCAAAAACATTTGCATATCTTTATAAGGTGACAGTCAGTGAAAAGCAGAAAGCTAATGAAGAGAATTTTCAACGCAGCTAGTTCAGGGAAGACATAGAAACAGCGTGTTTTCTGTTTCTTATTCTATCTTATTTTGGAAATATTAAAATATGCCGTTGTGCAAACTGCATACAATCATCCATTATTAGTCATGAATATCAATAATTAACACATTGATCTATCTCTATATTTGTATCTCTGTTTAAACCATGTTTAAATTGTTTTCCTTTCTCGACGGTCAATTCTTGACTTCTTTTGCCTGCTCCAGTAGCGACTTTAACGCCTATAGTTATGCGACAGGCTAGGACTAAATTTCATGGCAAATGCTCAAGTGTATTTTAAATTAACCATTCGTGATTATTCCATTAATTGTCTACACGAAAATCATTGTTTGGAAAAAGCAAACAAAAGCATCACTATTTAATTTAGTTCAACGATAAAATTCACGAGACAATGGAAATTATATTTGAAAACATATTTATATTACAATTCTTCATTCATTTAACCATGTTGTCGCCATGTTTTTCACACAATTTAATGCATGACAAATGTATGTACAACACATCGCACTGTCCCTTTTCAAATCGCAAATCATCATATATTATAGCTTTGTTCTCAACATTAAAGTATTAAAACTATATAAAATATCATAATGCTTCAAATGCATAGATGTATAAGGCAAATTTATACAAAATACACAATTTATACAAAAAGATGTAATAATAATTTCCCAAATTCAATTATAAGTTAAACATAATTATTGCCAATAATATATTTATAATTTCTAAAGTTAAATTATTATTTATACATAATAATCTTTAATAAATGTCTTTATAACTGTAATATCCGATAGTATTCATTACGTTACAATGCATACTGTTGACTAGTAATTTAATGGTAACATATGTACTAGTTAATGTGTGAATTTCAAGACGCATTTACGCTTGAAATATGTTCTATTGTTTTATATGTTTTTATAATGAAGTCCTTGTGTACTCGAACCTAAACTGATAAACTATTCTTTTATGAGAACATACCCATTCAGAGAAAATGGCAAATCGACATCAAACAATAACATTAAAAAGCTCCATAAAATGTTATTGTTACACGATCGTTTATTTGTTGTAGCCTTTGCGAAATGGGAATATCGTGTTTTGAAAAGCATTAAAAAGTCATCGTTCAATGAAAAGTGATTGTAATTTTAACTATATATCCGGGATTTAACAGCTATTCCTGTGAATTTTATTGAGGTTTACACAATATTATCAAATCTTTTGCGAATAATTCTTAACCGCTGCATCGATATAATGTGCAGTAAATGGAATATTTCGAATTTGTAGTGAACCAGACAATTTTGAAAAGGTCCAGATGTACTAAAATCTATCTTTAAACAAAATCAAAATAAGAATACATACTGTCGTTAAATAACTGACAAACAACTGTTATCTGCTCGAAATCTTGCGCGCTTTGAAATGTAATACAATTTCGGTTTGTATTATTTAAAAACATTAAGGAGATGGCCTAGCTGCTTTGGAATTTATTTTAATGAATAAAATAGAAGTAATTTATGTTTTATTTCCAAAACGCCTCCTGTCTGTAAATTTAGATCAAGTTTTTATATCGAATACATTTGATTGTTATAGCGTTAAATATGGTCGTTTTATATTACAAGGTGCGTCTTATTTTGTCATACTTTCAAAGCTTCGAAGTTTCGTTTATGTCCGACGTAGTCATTGAATAATACACTTGTGTTTATAACAAACCTTTGTTTATTTCAATAAAATATGCGGGCAGGAATTATGTCTTTAAGTCAAGTATTATACATGATTTCAATCTATGTGAAAACTTCTCGTCATTACATCTAATATCAGCGGAAATTACTCGTCTTAGTAATCGCATTGTAGTACACATCTGTTGACAGCAGATCGAACACACAAAGCGAACGGAACTGTATCATTCTTGTATACTGTTCATTTAAACCGTAGAATAAATTTATAAATACATTTTGTAATTCGGTATTTATACCTCATATAAAGACAATTAAGCATAAACCAGATTTTGTACTAATATGTATGATTAGAGTGTAAAATATTGTTTAAAAAATAATGTAGCATTGTTCTTGCCTGTTATCATATAGCTTATAGAGTTATGATGGCAATTGTTAACCGCACAGTGTTGTGAATATGTCAGTAAAGTAGACACCGGTGTTTAAAAGCATAAGATAATTTTAAAAATAAGTGAGTTTGAGCTTTTCCAAATGAAGTTTCAGATAATGCATGTCTATTTTGGCATGTAAGTCTTAAATATGATTCATGATCAATACACAATAATTTCGACTCGTCCTTGTTATGCTGTATCTAAGTTCGCCTCATTTTAGCAGGTTCATCTGCGTCATGCTTTATTAGTTATTTAATCGAATTTGGTATAATATTGTATAATGGGCTGGGACTATTTGACGTTTCAAGTGCTCAAATTCTCTTTGATTGAAACTCGTATTTATTCATGTTGACAATGATAAGACGTTTTGTCTCAAAAACAATATCGATAAAGAAATATTAAATTCAAATAAACGGCAAAGTTATTTAGAAAAAAATAATGCAAAATATCAGAAATCATTTTTTCTAAAACTTAAAAAAAAAGTTATTTAGCTACAAATTGTCAAGTTAAATTGTTTTGTAAAATATTAAATTAAGATTTTTGTGTTATTTAAGAATATATTTTTTTCAATTTTAACTCTTACAATCTAAACCATTTGAAACTACCAAAGACGTTTATATATGTCATATATCGCTTAGTTGTAACACGGAATACTGAGTAACATGGTCAAAATATGGTTAAAGTATTTAGACAACACTCACACACTACTGACGTTCCTTAATTACAATACATTTGGGCTGTTTTGAGCTGACATATATTGCTTGAAAGATTCGTTTGCAATTGTTTTTATAACACTGCATAAGCAAACACATGTACTCCAAACACCCCAAGAAACTTTCTAAGTCACCCCGTAAAATAAATGACATTTGTTTATGAAAAGGATGCAATTAGAAAACAATTTAAGTTATAACTTACGCAGTATTTTGATTCTGATGTGTAAATATGCGATATTTTGACATTTACTATATAACACACGGGTTACATTTTGAGCGATTATTCAATTGATTTTTTTACATTTTCCTATGAATTTATCATAATGCGTCCGTATATATCAATCGCCGTTTTAAATTTGTGTCAGAAATTATCCAAACGTCACTTAACACTTAATAAACAAAGCAATTTAATATATTATAATTATCAATATTATTATTTGATATGATTATGCATCGATATGCAAAAAAATAATGAAGTTAACCACTTACGCGTTAAGCTATTTTAAAACATTCGGACACTGCAAACTTTTTCAAGTACATTTCAATGCATTCCAGAAATTAAGAATTGCTTTAAATCAACATTTCTAGTACATATATTACAGAACGTTGTAGCTCGACATGTTTATACAATAAATAAGTATGAATAAATGATAAACAAACCTGAAAACAAGTATAATTCGCCTTTGTGTACGTCATGTTTGATAGGCGTCAGGAATTGTGAACTGCGTTAAGATTATTCGGGTCTAGTGCTTTATTATATACTACGTTCACACAATATTGTAAATATAGCATAACATTTATTAAATAAAATAAATAAAATTAAGAGGGAAAAACCTACAAAACTATGACGACATACCATGTTATTTCACAGTAAGATATAATATAATCAAGAATGACCATATTATTTGGGTGTACCATATACGCTTCCAAAGTAAGGTGATGTGAAATGCAATACATCTTCATTGGAAGCGTATATGGTACACCCTGATGCTGTGATGATGTCAACATTCTATGACAGCATGATATGAAAAAGGTGTTATGACGTAAAAAATAAATTATCGTGTCGACTAAAACTATCATGGCAAGTCATTTTCGCAAGAGCCTGACACCAAAAATTATTTGATTTGTCGACTAAGGATGATATTTCAAGACTTTAAAACCCCGCATGTTGGCAAAACAGCCTAAACTCGATAAATGACGATATTTTATCCTTCAGCAGTCCTGTAAATTTAACTATTTCTGTGTTGTTTACTGTATGACGACATATATCTTGATGACTTGCCAGTAACATAATGTTGACATTCGATATAACTGAAAGAGGGATTGCCTTTTGTATTATTTTCTTCGTCCCAATAACAGCTTTAACATATTATGAAGACGAGTCGATATAATTTAAGTGGACAAAGGACGTTATTTAAAAATGTTTGAATAATATCTGCGTCGATCACTGGATGTCGACATGACTCATGAGGACATGAATATAACATATAGATATGTCGATATATGTATGACGATTGGTGGAATTACCCAGATTATGTCAACCAAATACTTTTTCGGGAAATGCCGGAAACATTTAAGTCGAGACTTTAACTTAATGTCGTTATGGTTAGTAAAATTAAGAGAAACAAACATACAAAACTATGACGACTTACCATGTTATTTCACAGTAAGTCGATATAATATAATACAGCAATGGCCATATTATTTGGTTGTACCATATACGCTTCCAAAGTAAGGTGATGTGCAATGAAATACATCTTTCTTTTTGCAACCATGTAACGTGTTTCTGACCATTCGGAAATTGGATTGTTTCCACTATTATTATATTAGCTATTAATGTTGTTACTTTGTTCAGTGTTACGGAAAAGACTCACATTTGTTGGAAAATTATTATTTAATAGATTCGATTACGTTTATGGCGATATGATAACCTGTTATATGTCTCTGTCCATGAAGCCGGTAAAACGATTTGTGAAACGTTAAATTTATGAATGCCAAGGCGGTTGAGTTTAATATACAACAATCAAAGCACAACTCGAAACAAGAAGAGCTAAATAACATCATCTTAAAAACAGCCTTCAAACTATCCTGGTCATAACGTACGGCCATTTCGTAGTTAAATCAATTCATAATTGCAGTTTTTAAATCGTTAAATTCAGTTTTGTACACATTGAGGCTAGAGTTATTTTAGTTTGAAATTGTTAACCATTCAGCAAATTATCGGTAATCTGATTTACACAATCCAATATATGATATAAAAAACTAAGTTTTGCATCCAACGCTTATTGTATTAATTATCACATCTTTAAAACAGTCTGACGTATAAATGTATGATTTGTTTCACTTTGGAAATGCATAATATATGCATAACATTTGCGTTCGATCTAAGAAATAAGCTGAGCTGTCGCTAAATGTTGTCTCCCTTAGTTTTAATCCATGATGATTTATTTCTTAGACTAGTAAATTGGTTCAATGAATTAAAGAATGAAATACGTAAAGTAGTAGGTATTACTCTCCGATATAGTATCTAATGCCATGTTTCCATATTTATTTACTCACAAGTTTGTTGACTTTGAGTTGCGATTTGTTTGAAATCAGGGAAAGCTTCGCATTCTCCGCAGCGACTTATACCGAACATTTTCCCCCCAAAAATTAGAAAATATGCTGTCTACGTTTAAGTAAAACAAAAGTATGCAGGTATCTTTGCGAACACGTTGTTTGTTAGAAGCTTACATGTTAACTTCTAAGCAGTATGTATCTACAATTTATGATAAAATACATAGAGCATCTCACGTTAACTACTACGCAAAACCTATTTACAACTCACGATGTATTACAACTATGCTTCACATATTTAAACTGTGGTCTTTGGTAGCCCCATGCTTGTCTTTTTTGGTATGAATCTAATATAATTTACCTGTGCGTACTGCATTATCGCAAGCCAATTCATGGTACCATGATAAGCGATCAAAGTCACTATGATTGAAGCTATTTTCATAAATGCAGGTCATCCTCTAAACGTATGTCTAAAAGCCCCATTATTTGTATAGCCAAGAAAAAATAACATTTGCTTACCCAGTAAAATGCAGTCACATATAACGCCATATTTCAAAAAGTTTTTTTCAGAATAACTAGCAAGTAAATGTACGTTCGCATAACGTCTACGTTTAACATCCATATATATGGAACGCCATTACTGACTTCATATGACTGTTGTCGATGTTTGCAGTACATTAATCATTATTTTCAGTGGAATATACATTATGCTTGTGCAATTTTCTTTACGTTCGGTACATTCGTCATTGTATGCAGTAGTTAAAGCATTGCGCGAAGAAGTAACAACATTATGTTTTGTTCAAACTTCTTGACGTTCTGTTCATTCATTATTATGTGTAGTAGTTTTATCATTACGCGCTGTGCAAACGTCTTAACGTTCGGTACATTCGTCATTACGTGCAGCAGTTACATCATTATGTGCAGTAGTAACAACATTACGTGCTGTGCAAACTTCTTTCCGTTCGGTACATTTGTCATGACTCATTATGTGTAGTAGTTTTATCATAATGCGCTGTGCAAACGTCTTAACGTTCGGTACATTCGTCATTACGTGCAGCAGTTACATCATTAAGTACAGTAGTAACACTATTACGTGCTGTGCAAACTTCTCTACGTTCGGTACTTTCGTCATTAGGTGTTTTTCCGTGTGTTTTTTTTTCTGGGTAAACTATGAGAAGTATAATATGTCGATATGCCTTCAACTGTCATAATGATTTGTACAATACCTGATATTTCATCGATATATCAAGTACAGAGCAGGAAAGCCCGCGTTTTAATATTAATGTTTAGAAAATATAATTGATAAATTGCCACAGATTCAATTTTATTCATAAGTTTGAATTTATACATTCATGAAATAACTGGAATACATATTCATCAGTGAGGTAGCGTTCTAATTTCCTCCCACTGTCCGAACATGCAATCGGAGCCAAACTTTTAATATGTATAAAGGTTAATAACATTGGGAAAAGCAGAAAAGGTGGTCACTACATAAAATGTGCTGTCACTTGTGCCGTTATGAATCTAAACTGATTAATGACATCAAATCCTTATTGTCATATTTTTAACTTGATTTATGTCATCCAAAACAATAAAACACAAACAATACACAACTATGGATGAGGCATACTAACAAACTAACAAATACAAACCAATTATAAAAAGAAAATAACGGTTTGGGGTCAATTTATTAACCATATTAGAGCACAAGTTCGCACGGTTTCGATGATTGAATGCGGATTTAAGAGCATTGAACAATGGGGAACTTACATCGCAATAATTATTAAATTGGTCATAAACATTGTTATTTTATATGCCTGTTCTCGATATAACTCGTTATTTGTTTTCCAATAAACATACTTAATGGCTGGAACTAAATGTAACTGGCTTGTTATGCGTACGTATATGCAAGAACAAAATATTCGTTATGTCAAATGTTTTATGACCTTTTTATCCGCATTCACAATAGAATGACAGATGAATGCTCTTTATTTAAATATCTCTTGAACATAGTGCCTCTAAAACGATCATACTTTATTGTTCCTTCGACGTTCTCCATATAACAAACATGTGTTGTTACAACAAAAAGTAATAATTTAGTCCATCACTAAAACCTACGAATTCTAAAATTGTACAAGACTGGTGCAAAACGGCTCACTGCTGATCGAATATGGGCCAAATAGCACGGTACTAATCTCAACCGAATTGCAGAACCAACAGAACGCCATATCGCGATTTCGTTTTAAGTTGACAACGGCGTACCAACAGAACGCCATATCGCGATTTCGTTTTAAGTTGACAACGGCGTACCAACAGAACGCCATATCGCGATTTCGTTTTAAGTTGACAACGGCGTTCGGGACTTTTTCGGGATCGTGTAATATGTTTTATTAAAGTTGTTCGTCGGTCAACGCTCTGTGAAATAAGAAAACGTTTTTGGCTTGGCATTTAAACGAATGTTCTTGAATATGCTTATGAGGCTGTTCAGAAAGTTTAAACTTAACTGTTTGGATGTAATTAATAGTAAAAACATGTGGTAGTGTCTGCAAGTTTTGTCGCAGTGTGTATCAAATCATGAAGACTAAGACTGGTCTAAACTTCAGAAACAATAACCAGCCAAAATAATGTAAATCTTGCAGTTCTGATGTGTTGGAAGGAAATTGATTTCATCTCTGAATCAGACAAGCCGTATAGTAATCGTGCAAAGTCATTGTCTATGTCAATCAATATATACTTTAAGTACAATACTCCTTTAGAAAATAGAACCAGACCTTAAATTTATCATTACATACGTTTGTCTCTTTCTGACATGCCCACGAAAAAGAACAGAAATACTCAAATTTGGAATAAAATATATTAATAAATACTAAATGAAATCTATATGTTTTACCACATGGGAAACTTAATCGATGAATCTTATTAATCAGTTACGGTTAAATCAGGATTGTCTAACATTTGCATATCCCAACTGAGTTACGTGGAATTGACATTTTATTGGAATGTGAAATATTTGTAATCTATATATTAACAAAGATCTCAGGAAAGGAAATAAGCTCATTCCACACGACCTATAACCACACTTTACCAAATCGAGTAATTACATCAATCACAAGTTATAGTTATAGTTCGTATTCGTTTGATCAAATGAGATGTTCATGTGCTGTCATGTACGTTCCCTCGTTTGAGTGTATGTCCTTATATCTAAAGGGGCTAATGCTTCACTATTTGATACATAAGATAAACAATCAAATTTTACTGAAATTCTTTATAAGTCTATATAGGATACAGAAAAATGTTTAGCAGGGAAATTCTTTGTTTTTATTCCACGAATAAAGTCTTCAAAGAAAATGACCAGATGTCTTTAGAATACAGTTGTTTAGTATCAATAGTACGTTAAAACATAACGTTTTGTATTCTAGTCAATGTAATGCACCAGTTACGTACACATTTCTGATTGTACTTTTGTTAGGCATTAAAAACAATATTTTGTAATGAATGAATATCCTTCGTCGGTTAAATGCCATAAACACTAAGTTACTTTTTATTCTAAAACAGTTTGCTAGTTTGAGGTCATACAATTCACTCATATATGAAAACAACGGGTTTTAAAACGCACGCACTTGAACTCACAAAGTACTTATTCCCCTTAAAATACCGTAATGAAGAAGGTTTGGGGACTTGGGCCCTCCCAGTAGCTGTAAGAAATAGAGGCTTTACTGCCCCCAGTTTCAATATAGAATAAACTACATGAGACTCAACGGAAAAGCGTGAAAGTGTGAAGAGATCCTGCTTTAGGGCAGAGGAAGCAGAGACAGCAAATGCTTACCATTCCCATACTATGCCCCTTAGTCGGGAGACCCTATGAAGGTAGTGTGGGTCGAAATGCCTGATGAATATGGCCCACATACGGTGACGGAGCTGTAAGCAGCATTTGATTCTGTATTTTTGTAAATGCTGATTTTCAATCTAATGTTATGCTCAGTCTGGCATTCAGCATTTTAGGTCAATACTTTCTTAGTCTCATTAATTTTTTCATTACAACTATCATCTTTTAGTTTTTATGTCGCATGTCGCATATTAATCGATCGTTATTTACACACATCGTGTGATCATACCGATGTGTTTAATGTTTAAACTCATATTTGTTATTACATTCAGTATTGTAATAAACTCAGGATTCAGGGGAATTCATCGAATAGAAACTCAATTCACCCCTATGTTAAGATTTATTCGTTATTACTCTAATATAATTAAGCACCAATCGATAAGAAATAATAGAAATAAGACAAAAACAAGCTGTTTTCTTTTTTGTGTGTGCTTTCCTTCATTTCGATCAATGAATCAGTCCAGTCATCCATAAATCCATCAATGTATCAATACAGCAATACAGCAATACGACAAGCCTCATGACCCATTCAAACATTGATTCACCAATTCATCTTATAACACGCTTATTTTCTGAAAATTGCCACATCCATTATTTTTATCGGTTATCTAGCACATTTCGTGCCAAGCCAGTATGGTTAACTTCCTTTAGTCATGCCGATGCGTTTTTACACTTTCAAAACATCACCTCATTTTCACAAACATTGGCGACTTGAATGGTAACATGTGCTTGCCTCATAAAAACAAGGTGCATCACAGACGCTGATGTCCATTGATTCAGGTTTGGACACACGAACACATTCACCATTCGGTTGACGAGGATTCGCTTCCACACAACCACCATCTTTATATAGTCTTTGGGCAATTGCAAATAATATATTTCCACGTTATGTGTTGCTGCTGAAAATTCTTTTGATCATTTAAATAATGGCTCTTTAGTTTTAAAGTTTGATCTTTTTTACCGACAAATTGATTTTTAAGTTACCACCACGGGTTTAAATAAATATATTCTTAGTGGAAAATACATAAGGTAGCTATACAATTCTGCAGAAATTGGTCGCTCTTGAAGGTTATCTAGCTGTGGCAAATTGAACGAAATTTGCCACGACTTTATAGCGGGGTTTAGTCTACCATAACAAATAATGGAAACAGATAAACTGCTATAAATCTACCAAAGACATCGTATCCAAATGCCCATTCTCAACGATATTTAATGGCTACACTTTTCTGAACAAATGCAATTGATATATAGACACAGGTCAGGGGACATACGTGGTAGAGGACGCTGTAAACGTTAAAATTAGGTATACGTCGAAAAGGTGTAACATCGTTTTAATAACATAAACTACCTGATACGAGTGTTTGTGCTTATTAGGGAGAATTACTTATTCATTTTCATTGCTCTTCAAGCGATTCTGACGTCTTAGTTCAGCCAAAGTTGACATGTAGTCTATCAGCTTAAAACTTCAAATTCATATCGGGAGCAAAACTAACAGAATTACTAATTCATTTTCATTGCTCGCCAAGCGATTCAGGGGACCGTTTTAATAAGATATCGTATCGTAAATATTACGTTATCGTAACTCGAGTAGTTGCGATTGGATTTACGATTATCGTAAACCGTTTCAATAACCCCCTCGTAAATGTCCTCGTAAATCGCTCGCGCAATCTACGATTTCTTTATTGTACATTCGGTTTTCTTTTGGGTTATATTCAAACTGTCAACATCCGGTAGGGTGTTTACACCGTGTTGTTTTCGTAATGTTTTGCGGAAATTTGAGAAAAAGCACATATAACAAACATTGAACAGAGAGCGAGATGGCTCAAACGGGATCAATAGACGATTTATTGCATAAATCAATCTTTCGTACCGTGTAACAGTGGAATAGTGTTGTTTTTCACCGTGTGCAAAGTCCATGAACTCACTGGAATTGTTACTAAAGTCGTTTGTGGAAATGGAATTTAGAAATGTCTAATCATCATGCTGAATTATCAACAGCATCATTTCTGTGGAACACTGCGATATGCCTTATATAAGTGTTTCATAGTTATGGTGCTTTTAAAAAAAGTTCACTATCTGCCAAGATTGGAATGGTACTTGTATATGGTAAAAAATATTTGTGCAGTGTTTATTTTACTAACATATTGTAGTGAAATAAGGTCACTTCCAACAGCCTTGCTGTTGGGCTAGCTCTTTAGCGACGCGGTTAAAGTGTCTGACTACCACTCTGGAGGTCGTGGGTTCAATGCCCGGCTTGAGCTCAGTATTTTCACATTAATGGCGACGAGGCAAAAAACGAACTGTGAATGCGGGAATGGGTCTGAGCTGTTAAATGGCTTCTGGGAGGGCCATGCGGATGCAAGACATGCTGTAGCGAGCGTGTCTGGGCATTGAAAAATTAAAAGAGGGAGGAGTGTAGTGAAATAAGGTCACTATAGCTGTTGGGCTAGCTCTTTAGCGACGCGGTTTAAGTGTCTGACTACCACTCTGGAGGTTGTGGGTTCAATCCCCGGCTTTTGCTCAGTATTTTTACATTAATATCATACACTATCACCTATTAATATTTATTTAACTCTTTGTATTAAAGCTTGATTCCTGAAAAAGTATGATGCTTATCAAGACACTGGAGTCTATTTCCCGAGTAGAACCATTACTTTGTGTCATCAGAGATGATCTTGAGGACCCTCCCTCATTCCCTCATTGCCAGTGGGGATCAAAGTGGGACTTTCTGATAAAAGTAGCTAGACAGACACTATAATTATGTAATATTCCAGGGCAACCTTTTTACCCGAGGTATTATCATAGCCAGCTCGTCGCCCGCCGTCTGTCTTCCGCATCGTGCTAAAACTTTGACATTTTGCTCTAAAATCAAAGTGCTTCCACCTGCAACTTTTTAACTTCATATGTAGATGCACCTTGATGAGTTCTACATGCGACACCCATTTTGGGTAACAAGGTCTAAGGTCAAGGTCACTGTGACCTTAAAACAAATCTGACAAGCTTAATTTATTCAAAAGTGCATATAATCATTGATGATTCTGTAATACATGTAGTTACATATTTAAAACAGTTACAATATGTGTTACTCATTTTTTTTTGCTTTATAAAACATGGTTTATCTCCATGCACATCCAACTCTCTCAGTCGCACTCGATCGGTCATTGTCGGCTCGGGTACTTGTTACATGTACCTTGGGTACTCTTAAGTATACTTAAATGTACCCCGGGTCACTGATTACCCTTAAACAATATTGCTTATCTTCAACTAACTAATTTTTAAAAACAAACTGTATCAAAACGCTTTTTGAGTAAGAGTTTTGATAATATAGAGGCCATTGTACAGAAAATTTGACATGAATGTGAACATAATTAAAAAAAAGCAGACAACAAACGATTTAGCGTTAATGTTCCCGGGTATGTTTTAGTATATTTACCGTACCCGGGGTACATGTCAGTATACTTAAGAATACCCGCGGTACATGTAAGTAGTACCCGAGCCGTAAATGACCAATCAAGCCTCAGTAACTGTTCCTAAATTACAGTCACTGTGTTGCCTTTTAATCTCCAACACAAAAAGGTCTTGACAAATAAAATGTAGCGGTATTTGCACCATATTTGTCTGTGTTTAATGATCATGTAAATAAACTTGACATGCAGAAAAATAATATACTTTTAACATAATTTTTATGTCCCCCCCCACTATAGTGGGGGCATATTGTGTTTGCCCTGTCTGTCTGTTGGTCTGTCTGTCTTTTGGTTTGTTTGCTCCAACTTTAACATTTTGCAATAACTTTTGCAATATTGAAGATAGCAACTTCATATTCGGCATGCATGTGTATCTCATAAAGCTGCACATTTTGAGTGGTGAAAGGTCAAGGTCATCCTTCAAGGTCAAAGGTAAAAACAAGAAACCGTCGGAGACGGGTGATGCTCCCCAAAGTTTTTTTGTCACAATATTGCACTCTATATTCAGATAAAAGGAAACGTCTTGAGGGCACAGTAGTTGGGGGGACAATAATATTTTAATATAAATTTTCAAAGGGCCATAACTCTGTGAAAGATCATCCGACCAAAACCCGCTGATAATATGCACATCTCCTTTTGGTAACTGAAGCTTCCCATAAAGTTTCATTGAATTCCAGTCTTTAGTTGCTGAGAAATAGCCCGGACAAGAATTGCACTATATGTACAGTTAATATAAAATTTCAAAGGGCCAAAACTCTGTGAAAAATAATCCGACCAGAACCCGCTGATAATATGCACATCTTCTCTTGGTAGTGAAGCTTCCCATAAAGTTTCATTGAATTCCGGTCATTAGTTGCTGAGAAATAGCCCGGACAAAATTGTGGACGGACGGAGACACGGAAGGACGGACGGATGGACAGACGAAGCGGCAACTATATGCTCCCCCCAATTTTTTTTGGGGGAGCATAAAAAATCAAAGTGGCGCAGAAGGGGACATAGTGTTTCCGACAAAAACATTTCTGGTTGTTCCTGCATATTTACCTGCATACATTCATTTTTGTGTATTAACAAAATTATTTCTCCTTGTGAAAAATGCACTTCATCAGAAAATAAGTAGGTAACCATAAGTGCATTTTAATTGTGTTTTAAGTATATTTTCAAATAATTTAATAAACTTTTTGGAATAAACAACACTGAAAAAGTACACACAAGTGTATTAAATTTGCATTAATTACATTTTCATATACATACATGTACCAACGCCTATTTATGAGCAGTAGTCCTTAAATGGTTTACTTATGGTTGAAAAAATGCATTTTGTATTGCTATTATTTCAAAATATAGCTACCCATCCAGTTCAATATACAACTGTAATGTTAAATTATACACAGTGACACTAAGTGAAGTTGGAATATAACATATTTTCAATAATTATAATGTGCTTTTTTCCCTATTGTGTTTATTTATTTGACAAAATTATAAGTAAAATAGATACTTGCATATACAAATTCATATCATGCTCTGAATGTATTTTTGTTAAATTCTGTGTATACTTTTTGTATTATTAGTACTTTTCTAATGTTTAACAGTGATGGTATTTTTATTATTTTCATTGTATTTTTAAACTGTGTGCAGGCACACATCCACAGGGTTTCATTTTTTAGGATTTTAGAAAAAATCAAATTAAAAACCCAGTGAAATCAATTAAAATGATACAATTATATATGCAATATTGTCTATTTTACTTATATTTTGTACAAATTAATAACATGTTAAACTGCATGTACTGCAGTGTTGAAAAAACACTGTTTTTTCCCAAATTGATGTCTTATTCCAACTTCACATAACAGTGTGTTCCTAGAATAATGAAGAAATACTGGAATCTCAAATTGTGTCATTTCATTGTTTCTAATATCTGCATCGGCAGTAACCTTTCTGAAAATGAAATGTGCTTTTTACCAAAATGCACTTAAAAAATTGCATTTTATCTGCACTTGTTTAAGCGAATCGTCTGCATTTTCTAAAGAGTACACTTTATTGCATTAATTAATTAGAATAAAATGAAGCTTTTTTTCATGTTCTTTAAATTCGGAAGTGTATTTTTCTTTTTTTTTATATAAATAATCCACTTTGTCTTAGACAGTGAAGTTTTAAGTACATCTTTTTAATTTATAAAATGTTTAAAGTGTATCTTTTCTAGGTTAGGACATATTTTAACTTTAGAAACAAAATAACTCATTCTTAAAAGCATTATTTGGTGTTTGCTAAAATTTAAATTAGTAACAAAGTATTTTTTCCATTTGGGCCATACAATCAAAATGTTCACCATGAAAATGCTGACAACTTCAAACATCATTCTTTTTAAGTACAAATGTAAGCGCTTCTTCTGCGTTCTCTGTATTGCAATCCACTTTATAATTTAAAGTGTATTTAATTACATGTTGAACAAAAAGATTGTGAAGTAAGAAGCTAAAGTGACATTATTCAAGAAGCTTCTTCTCTTAAAGATTCACTAACACAACATCCAGTTTAAACAGTTTTAACAACTTTATTCACAACAACAGTAAATATTTGTAGTGGTTATAACAATGACCCCAAGAAATATTATTTATATGAAAAAATCTGACTACATATGTGAAGGATTATTTCAATATCTGTGGAAAATATAGGGATATGGAGTAGCTGTACACACAATTTAAGTGGACAATTTTTAGTACAAATGGGGCATTATTAAGCTAAATGCAGGTCAGAGATAAGCAACTTGGTCAGTGACCTCACAATGACATAATGACCCTGAATACATAAGTGCTTTTAATGAAAATATGTAATAGAAACAGTGATATAAGGATGATGCATGTTTACCATAATTTTATAAACAGCTTATCATTCAAGGTATAGTCGAGCTAAAATTAAATATATATTTTACATTAAAGTTCAAATAAAAAAAAATACACATTTTTTTCTTCAAGAGTTCCTGCTGTGTTCAACTGCACGTGTGTAATTTAACGTATTCAGTATTATGGGTATGAGAGTCCCATCCACTGCTCCCACGCCTTGGGGCAGAATCCAACCTTCATGCAAGTTTGTTGTTGTACACGGACTGGAAACCTATGGAATGTATCATGTGTTTAAAATTAACAGTACATGATAAAGCATTTATATACATAATTTGACTAACTGTGTTTAAATTTTCATTTATTTACTGTGCTCAAGTTTTCATCATCTATTGATTTTTATTCACATATAGTTTATGTATCAAATAAAAAAAACAAATGAGGAATAAAAAAGATGAAAAGTAAATAAAATATGATTGTACCATCCCTGTAAAATGAAAAATAATTTTAACTTTAATTATTTGACCCAATATCTATATAAGATTTAATCACATGCTATACCCTGTTACACATGTGTAATATACTTTTTAAGCGTTTTCATTTGCTTAGTTTTCGTTTATTGACCATTCGCATTTTGTTATTTCACCGAAATGACGTTGCAACGTCAAATGATGCCACGAAATGTAAACAACATTTGGGATTTATCATTATGTTTGCGTAAATATTTATTTAATTTGCTCATTTAAAAGCATGTGATAAAAAAGATCTCGCACTCGTTGTCATATCATACATGTACAATATTTTATTAAACTCGTCTAGGAAATTCATTAGTAAGCTCGCCAAAGGCTCGCTTACTTACGAAATTCCTTAACTCGTTTAATAAAATATGGTATGATATGACAACTCGTGCCAGATCCTATATGTAAGACATGATGTATTTAAATAAATAACATTTTTTTCTATAACAGTTTATTGCTGATTGAACTCGTAAAGGCATGTCAAATAACGAAAGATGATCTGCTGATTCCATGAAGATCTGCCAGCTTGGAATAGATGTTTCCTTTGGCCAAAAATCTTTAACTGATGTCAGAGATGAGTACCTGTTGGTGTAGTACAATATGAAAAAGTGAATAATACTTCTAATGTAATGAAAATACTATAATATATTACTGTTGTGTATGTGTGTTCAAGAACAACAAGATATTTTGCTAACTCAGTAACTGATTTGTTATTTCATGATGATCATCACTTTGGTGTTTTGTGGTTGTAGGTTTAATACACATGTAGGCTAACAGTGTCCTAACTGGGCACATTTTACAATCCAACATAATTTAGCAATGCATGTATCGTTCTGACAGAATATTAAATAAACATAATACAAAGAAAAGGAATAGATTGTAACGAGTTGTAAAGCGTTGATAACAAACATTAACCAATAAAAAAACAAGGCTCCATTGAGTACTTATCCGAACAAAAAAAATTCCGAAATCACATGCAAATTGCAATGGAGATAAAAGCTTACAGCAAAATTATTCATTGCACAATAATTTGAGCGGCGGAAAGCGCATATACTTCAACTGCTGTTGAACAATATAATTGAATCACACACATAATAAACACATAGGGTTTTCACGTATAATAAATTGCAATTTATTTTGATTTATTTATCCTTATCGAATATGAACAAAGGGCAGTAACTAACATATTGATTCCAACGTTAAATATTTTGCAGAAAGTTATCAAGGGATAAAAAACAACATGTTTACTTCCTCTGTATTGTCGTCGATAAAAAAGACGGAGCCAAACGCTTCTTATTCGGCGTCTATATGCACAACATACGCGGCGTCCATTTTGTTTTTGACGTAACTACGACTGCTACTTACGTCTCGTAGACTTACGAGAGAATTCTACGATTTCGTAAGTTGCGAAAGTTTATTGAAACGCAAAATGGCAAGTTGCGATAATCGTAACTGGTTTACGAGTGGTAACATACGAGAGCTTTTTGAAACGGTCCCCTGACGTCTAAGTTCAGCCAAAGTTGTCATGTAGTCTATCAGCTTAAAACTTCAAATTCATATCGGGAGCAAAACAAATACGATCGACGTGGTCACAACAAGTAAACAACACAGGTTTATTTAATGTGTTTCATCTGTTTAAACTGATTTTGTCTGGCTGGCTAGGTTGGGGTTATTTAGAAATTAAGTGTGTTGTTGCCGTTCTGTCTTTCTTTCATGAATACAATTTAATTGGACCACTCTTTGCCATATTCGGACCAAAATAAGATAGATTTCTTCTTTCAACTAAGGGTACTTTTCTTCTACCCGTCTCACCTGAGGAACAATATATAAATATACAAAAACACTGTCGACGGTTCAGAAAACATTTTGTTTGAATGACTAAAATGACTACAATTTGCAGGTGCGTTCAGTTTACCAGAAGTGGGTAATAATCGCCCAGATTCTATTCTTAGTATAATCTCTAAGATCTATGAAAAGTTTGTGTATGACCGGGTTGAAGAATATCTTCGTAAAAATAATTTGTTGTATAAGTTCCAGTCTGGTTTTAGGCGAGGTTACTCAACTGATACATGTCTAATTCATCTTTCTGATTTTATTAGATTCCAAATGGATCAAGGAAACCTTGTTGATATGATTCTTTCGGATCTTCAAAAAGCAATTGATACTGTAGACCACCGTATACTTTTAATGAAGATGGAAGCTTAAGGTCTCAGTAAAGATATTTTAAGGTGGTTCAAATCGTACCTTTCTGATCGACAACAACTGGTTGATGTTTCAGGGCTCACTCCTAGGATCCCTTCTGTTTTAAATCTATGTAAATGACATGTCAGCAGTTGTAAAAACAAACTTTTATTGTATGCTGATGATTCTGGCATTTTGGTTACCGGTAAAAATAAATCTGATGTTGAAATTGCCCTGAACGAGGAAGTTGAGGTTGCTAGTAATTGGCTTAGTGACAATAAATTTTCATTACACTTAGCTAAAACTGAGTACATTCTGTTTGGCTCTAAGCCCAAACTGCGGTTAAATCCTTATCTTAATGTATCAGGTAATGGCCAGGTTATTGAGCCAACCTCTTCTGTTTATTATCTTGGTGCAACATGGGATCAAAATTTATATTGTGATTCAATGGCTTCTTCAGTCATTAAAAATGCAAACGCTAGGTTGAAATGTTTATATAGGAAACGTGAATATCTCACTCAACATACTTAGATCCCTTTGGTTATGTCACTTATTCAATGTCATTTTGACGATGCCTGCTCCTTTGGCACTATGGTTTGAAAAAATAATGGATGGACAAGTTACAGGTAACTCAAATAAGTTTGAAAGCTTTGTTTTGAATCTAGACCCATGGTCACACATTGGTCCTGAGAAATTAAAACTATTAAATTGGCTCCCAGTATCAAAACGAGTCGATCAAAATATTCTGTCGTAAGTATTTAAAATTGTTGCTGGTACTTCGCCGGATTACATGGGTGAGCATTTCATTCCGGTTAAGGAAACACATAGTCACAATACAAGGTTCCGTGAAAAAGGTTCTTTCACAATTCCGAAGGTTAAAGGTTTCGGTATCAAATCCTTTGCGTGTGTGGGTTGTAAACTATGGAATGGGTTACCTCCTTCTATAACTAGTATAACGGAGTCCCATAGGTTTAAGGTTGCCGTCAAAAACAACTTTTTAAGTCAGATTTTATAATATTCTTTCACTAAGTAATCGGTATCATGTGTAAATTGTTTTAATACATTCCTCTTCTTAATTACATTTCAGTAGTCAGTTGTGATGTTAATGTTGTTATTATCTGTGATAGATTTTTGTTTGCTATACTATAACTATTTAATTACTTAAGTCATTTATTAACTTCATGTTGTATGTGCTCATTTTTTAGCTGTGATATTCCTACAATAATGTCCACCAATTCAAATATTTTTAATGCTCAGTTTTAATCTGTGATATATTATTAAGCAACAATTCTTGTCCCTCTATGTCATGCCAACATCAACAAGGACCACAATGGAAATAAGAGATCACTCTCTTTGTTGTGCTATCCTTAGTACTGTGTTGCGTGACATGGTTAATTCTCATGTTTGTATTTTTATGTATTATTTTATGAATGCAACATGTTTGTTAATTGTGTTTGCACAATGATACCGAAAAAAATCTAAATCTATCTATCTTACCAGCTTTCAGAAATATATCGATTTACCATATATATTGGCTGAAGAATTTTATTCAACAATCAGTGGAGTCGTAATAACTTGAATACACTTCAATATTAGTATTCCGTATATCCACAAGCTTTTACAACGAAATTCTGAAATTGAACTTAATTAATGGCAACCCACTTCACTTTGTTACTATACGTTAGAGACGAACATATATATTGATTATGCATAAGGTTCACTATTTTATTGATAAATGAACAGTGCCAAGCGCTATTAAATGAACATAGATGAAAAGTCGTGTGATCATCACCAATGAAAATAATTGAATATTTAAAATAATAATTTGTACAACTCATTGGCTATCCATTAACGACCAGCTAATTACGTCTCTGATGACACATTTTGATTCATTCCAATTTGTAATCGTGGTTGAGCATTCACTGTATATTTGATGGATTTCAATGTATACACTTTGGAAACGTTGTATGTGTTTATCCGCAATTATGCTTATACACCAACTGTTCCTTTATGGTTTCGTTTCACGTTTATTTACACACATGTCTTTTTAAAATTAAAGCGTTTCTTACTCTCCATGGACTATTGAACCGTGCGTGTTAATTCACAATAACAACCTTATCAACACTGCGGGGAATCACGTGATCACAAAAGTACATCGTTCGCACAAACTGGCGGACGAAGCTCTCGCTTAATGACGAAAATTAAGGTATTCTCATATTTTATAATATCTAAATTAATGATAACCATGCGCAAAGTACCCGCTTAGTCTCCTTATGTACTCTGGTAATTGTCGTTTATCTTTGATTTCTGTAGTTTACTCAAACATTCAGACAATAAACAATGAAAATTGTACATCGTCTGAACATACTATATTTTGACGCGTTTGCTATTCAAGATGACAAACAAACAAATAAATGCAACAATTTTTGTTTTCTAACATGCTTAGAATATTTCGTACAAGGTTTTCCACGTTTTTAAGCTTTTTTAGATCTGTGGCGAGGAATTTGGAAAATAGTACATCGTCTGAACGTTTTTTGTTTGAGTACATCGTCTGAACGGTTTTGAGTACATCATCTGAACTGCTTCTGTTTTAACTTTTAAATCGATGTTTATAATAATAAAATTGTAATAACATCTGTGATCAGCCAATAACTTTATTTATAACGCTAGTATTTTTTTAATTTAACTACAAAAATCAATAGGCAAAGAAATCCTTTATGCCCATCTGTGAATGTGTGTTTATTCAATGTGTTAAAAAATGTATTTGCTGTTATATTGTCAACTTTATGCTATTATATTTAAATTTCAGAACTGAGATCAGATTGTACTACACAAGGTCCAAGAAGACTTTACCATGTATGCCAACAGCAAAATCGATTCCGGTAATGTTCTCTCTACATATCGATGGGCAAATAAATTAAGCCCTCAATATGAAGTGGACAAATTACACTGGATTGCTTTTGATAAGAAAATTTGTCCCAGTGATATCTTTGTCGTGTTCGAAACTTGGTGACACCAGGTCAAAACCTAGGTCACTTGGTCAAAATAAAGAAAAATATTGTAACACTAGAATTCACATTGATCGTTCAAGCTTCTTGAAACATGGTCACAACTTATGTCTTAATGATATATCAGCTTTCTTTGAAAATGGTTCAGGTTCGTTGAAAAAGATGGCCGCCAGGGGGGGGGGAATATTTGCTCACATGGCTATAGTAAAACCTTTTTTACACTCTATAAGTCACATATATACTTCAATCTTCATGAAACTTGTTCCGAACATTTGTTGTTATGATACATCGGCCTAATTCGAAAATTGTTACTGTCCGTTGAAAAACATTGCCACTAGGAAGCGGGGCAGTTTACCGTGTATGGCTATAGCAAAACCTTGTTAACACTATCGTTTATAAAAAAAATATTGCTGCACTGATGTTGTTCTCTATAGGAACTTATATCTGGCAATGAAGAAAATACACAAAACACTAGTTGTAATGCACCACATGCTGAAGTGTACAAATGCATAATATCAACATTGCGCTAGGCTATCAACAACAGTATATTCTGATAGGAAGACATTCGTGTACCGGGTATAATAGATATAAAATAAATAATAAATATAAAAGTCCTCAAAATGCTTTAATCCAGTAGATTTCTCTTGAAGCATCATAACTTTTGTAAAGTGTATTTGCTGTTTTTTTGCTAATGTCTTATATCTGCCCCCCCCCCCCCTATCAAATTGGGCACATGTCCGGTAGGAAGTCATTTTATCAGTTATTTAGCTTCAATAAAATATTTTACTTCCTGCGTGTGGCAACTTCTGACCCCAGTCAAGATTAAATATGGTTTGGTTTATTCAAGATACATTAGACATTACAGTCCATGAGTACACATGTATGTTGAATATATTTATACAAACAAAATGCATGCAAGTGGTAATCAATAAATACAAGTTCATGACATGATTGATCATATTCAAACTATATTATGTTCTATGCATACATTGCTAAAAGGATACATGTATTTCAACATAATGTTAACATAAATAGCGCTATTGACAGCGAGAAGTCAACTTTTCTGACATGTAATTTACTCAAAATTATATTTATAGACATTTCTTTGAATAAATTCTTTATGAACATAATTTGCTAAATTTATGTTAATTGCTTGGTTATCAGATTGCATTAACTCTATAAATTTTGGAATATTTGGTCTTTTCCAGTAATATTGCTTTATGTATTTTTTCTCATATCATTGTATAAGGAACATTTAAACAAAAAATGAATTTCATCCTCCAAGACATTGCAATGTTGACATTTTCTTTCCTGGACTGGTATAGATTCTGGTTTATGCAATCTGCCTGACTCTATTTCTAATCTATGAGAGGATACTCTTAGTCGGCACAGACTAAACCTAAACTTATCAATAGTAACATCATTTAAATAAGGCTGGAATTAAAATTTACAAAAAAGATTATAACTTACTGCTCTTGATGAATTACTCAGTTCAGACATCCAATTTTGTATAAAAGTATCATTTAATCTGGATTTAACAAGAGATAAAAATCACTTATCATCACCTTCTCCTTGGTTTATCCATGCATAATGTAATCCCAAGGACTGCAACAAGTTACAAACAGATTTAGCCCATGTGTGCATATTTGGTTGACTTATCAAACAGTTACACAAATGTAAATATATACACTTAACATATTTATGGTTTTCTAACTGGGTAACTTTTAGCCAATGCCTTATTACATTAATTACATTAATTGCACGTCTCACGACTAAGGACCAAGTTCTCCATACACAAAATTATTTTGAGTTTGACACATACATGTATTCGAGGGCCTCTATATGATGTTGCATATAAAATATAACACTAGGTCATAAAGACTTCTTTATTAACATTAAACTCTATTTCATGACATAACATTAACATAATTTGTATTTGGCATAAAATAGCACAATGCATTCTTAAAGCATTCGGAAAGTCTATAACAATTCAGAAAATTGGTATTAACAGGAGGTGGTAGAATCTGATAAGAGTTAATATTTGAGATGTAGATATACAACTATTTCATATCTTAGATACATTAGTACAAACTATTTTACGAATATGTATCTCGTTAAATTGTCTACTTGTGTTGTAGTATTCTTATAGCTTTGAGATTCACACGATATCGATTCCACTAAACTGTTCGCTTTTCGGATTGACTGATCCAATGTAAATGTTTAGAAGAAAATCTGATTCAGTAGCGTCATGAATGCCGCGGCTTATTTTTCACAAGATGGCTGCTGTTCAAAAAGAGCCCTTGCAGAAATGCTTTTCTTTGCTCGCTTTTTAGGTGGAGATACTTTATACTTAATGGGCGTTAGCACAGGTGTAATATGTTGCAGACAAACTCTAGTGTGACGTGCAGTTGACGAAATGCATTTTGGTGTAACTAATCGTATTGTTTGCAATGTTTTCAAGCGCTTACTCTTCAAGCGGTGAAGCGATATACTTGACTTTTGGCGCATTCCGAAATAGCAAAACAGCTATATATAACAGATATCTAATTATTCCAATTTATTTTATGACATCAATATGTTATCTTCACAAAATTAATTATATATCGATTACCACATATATGCTATTCAGACTTACATTTACATTTAATATTATATACTACATATATTATTGAAGCTTGGCAAAACAACCGCAAGCTCAGAGCTGCCACTGTTTCGAGCCGAGCATTATATTTTTAATAAGTTCTCACATGCGCCAAGTATGCCAAAAGAAATGTCACATGCGCCAAGTATGTAAATAGAAATGTTAAGTTTAGTTTAGTTTTACTGCAAACCACATATGGTCTTTTTAAATATAAATATGTGAAAAGCCAAGGATCTTTCGTCCAAATGACATACCTCCTATTACATTATTTTCATGTTTTTATATATATAAATAACAACCTTTTTCGAGCGTGACTTGTATTTATTTTAATAAATTTAATAAAATTAAACACTATGTAAACATGTAAAAATAACACAGGAGTTTGTGTTTTCTGATCTTAGAACGGAACGTCATTTGGACGAAAAATCGCTTGGCTGATCACAGATGTTATAACAGTTTTATTTTTATAAACATCGCATTAAAAGTTTAAACAGATGCAGTTCAGATGATGTACTCAAAACCGTTCAGACGATGTACTCAAACAAAAAAACGTTCAGACGATGTACTATTTTCCAAATTCCTCGCCACAGATCTAAAAAAGCTTAAACAACGTGGAACACCTTGTACAAAATATTCTAAGCATTTTAGAAAGCAAAAATATGTTGTATTTATTTGTTTGTTTGCCATCTTGAATAGCAAACGCGTCAAAATAAAGTATGTTCAGACGATGTACAATTTTCATTGTTTATTGTGTCTGAATGTTTGAGAAAACTACAGAAATCTAAGAAAAACGACAATTACCAGAGTACATAAGGAGACTAAGCGGGTACTGCGAATATTAGAATACCTTGATTTTCGCCATTAAGCGAGAGCTTTTTCCGCCATTTTGTGCGTACGATGTACTTTTGTGATCACGTGATTCCCCGCAGAGTAAAAGGTTGTTAGAAAGTATTTTAATTAAGCCGTTTACAAAGAAACACAGGTTCTCACGATGTGTATTGAAGGCTGCTTTATGTCTTCTTTGCACGTTGTCTTCGCATGCACTGAAATTCACTTGTCTATATAGACTTAGATATACTCAAAGCGCATTACTGACAAAGCATTAACTTATAAAATTCGGTAGGGTATCAACGTTTGCATTTGTTTCGACGCACCGCGTGGCTTCTAAAGTTTGCCCTAAGATAACATGGTGCATCGAACGTTGCACATTTCCATATGTATGTATTAAAGCTTAATGTATTTTGTTGAAAAACAAAGTCAACCCAAAAAATAAAAAATGACTTCTTAAAATGTGAAATGTATAAACTTTTAAGTGGCAAGCATAGCAAGTTTGGTACGGCACGGATGAAGTCGTAAATCGGTGTAACATTCCCAGTTTGATAAATTGTAATTTTTATAGAGAAATGTGATTATCCGAACATAAAACAAATATAATACCAGTATTTACAGCTTTCATGGATGCAAACGATATGCATATAGATCATGAAATTCAGTTACATGATCGAAAGTACCGTTGGCCTTCATAATCAAATTGAATTTATCTATTTTTTTTCTGACCAAACGCGCCCTTTCGCTATATACTTCTCCTCGTCATTATAGTATTTTCAAGTTTCGTATGAAGTCATGTCGTGTTGTTAGTTATGATGTTAACAATATATAGCTGTTTTGTTTGAAAACGTATTAAGAGGTTAACTTAACCAGTTTTCATTTACACTTCGAAGATCGTCAGTAATACGTCTAAAACAATATTGGTTTAAATACTATCTACCCGAGAAATTCTATTCTGTGGGTTCACAGTTCTACACCAATTACCAAATCAAAATAAAATTGTTATTAAAAAATCAATGTCCATTTTAAAACAGTATGTATTTATGATTCTGCAAAATTGTTTAAAAGCCTCACTACACAATTGTTCTAAAAATCTAATTGTTAACAGTTGCCAAATAAATAGGTGTGTAATTAATGTGTGTACTTTTTCAGCAAACGATTTAAGTGTGTAATAATCAATGTATAATAAAGGTTTGCGATATGTTTGTTCTTTTGGTCCAAACACATACTATTCTAATTCGCTTTCCTTTATTCTATTTAGATAAAATGTATATTATCAATAAATGCGCACTACAGGACATGTTTTGCTAGGTATATATATATATATATACTTAAATTAACATAACTATTATTTTATGTAACAGATACGATTGTATCTCGTTGGTTTAAGAACAGATATAATTAAAGTAGTGAATAAACACAATTCGTTTATGCCGTCGTACATGTTGTCAATCAGGTTTGAAGCCCGAATAAAAAACAGCTTTGACTCACTTGGGGGTTATCAAACATGGATTTTGTGTTTGCTTTCGTACCATTCACATGACTGTTAGCACCTTTTATGGTGCAAACAGTCATGTGAAGACAGTCTGGCGTTTGCCTAAAAACAACAATCGGCGAATAGGAAACATGTTTCTATAAAAATGCAGTAGTTATAGTCTTGTTTATTCCGTATTTGGTATCTCGAAGACCAATGTTATAAACCATGATCTATTTATAACTAAATAAATAATATGAAGTTCTTATAAAAAGTACGTAATTATATGCTAGGCATTTGAAACAAACGGATGTTAAAATGATAATATACTTCTATGTGTTATAAGAATGCTGTCCGATTGTTGATGAGGCATACTTGCTGATTATTGCAACTAATTATACATGATCATTAGCGTGAGCCATCCTGGTTCGAGAGAAGGGACCAAGGAGGCTATTAACATCCGTGCACTACGACTGGCGCTAAACAAGGACTCTCGCACACATGGGACTGTAGGTTAACATCGTTCACCCCGACAATGTTGGTGTTAACGTTTCCCAACAGTAGAAATCATGCTGCTGATGAAGTCCGTAGTACACGTACGAAAGCTCCATGTATGGCTTTCAAAACTTAGTGTGTGTAATTTGACAGTCTAACACTTATTGGAATACATGAACATATGTACACACACAACAAAAAGGTGTATATTGTTTCCGGGAGATATAGTTTAGATCCAATACGTGTTAGTTAAATACAATATATATTTTCCTTTGTATGATACTTTTATCATGTGTACGAAATTACAAAATGTGCACCTATCTTCAATTCGTTAATTCCCAAATGCCTTCAAACACACGCAAAGTCCTTGATCAGATTAAAAGTTACGTAATGAAAGTGCGGTATGGGTTTTCCTATATCCTTAATCATAATTATTACATATTCTAACCAGATACATTCGTTCAATTGTTTGTGTTGGCTGTCAACACATTACAATTACCAACGGAATACAAAAGTTAGACAAATGTTCTATTATGCGAAGTTATAGATGAGAATCTCTCCCCATAGACTGAGCTGGCTTTGCCAAGAACGTAGTGACATCTTATATTCTGTCATCTTGGTCATCGTGTTAACCGTAAGGGAACACATGCAGACGTTCCTGATTATCAGTGTCATCTAATGGCAATAGTATTGAGCTCAATGATACCATAACAGCAAAGACTTTTAAATTATTGTTGTCGTCAGATCGGTTTTGTTATTTATGAAAAGTGATTAATTGCCTATGCAAGATATTTAATTAGCAAAGAATAAATCTCAAAGCAAATACATTTAAATTAGAACTAACATGTAAATATTGCAATTCCATGTAAAACGTAATTACATATCATATCAATTCGAATTATTTGCTGTTTGAATTGTATTTTTTTTAAATAACTAAGTAGTTTAATTTGCAGTTGAGCTATCTAAAACAATGTTTGAAACACCATAAAATGAGGTTAAGATATTTGTAAGCTTAATCACTTCATGCCGACAGGAATTTAGATCCCAGCATCAAAATAACTAGCATCGTAACGCATCTCAGTCAGGAGCCGCAACACCTCATAAAATGTCCTAGCACATATCTTGATAAAATGCAAACTGCTCATATTGCATTTAATTGCAGCCGTTTATTTAATTTGAATATTTAATGTACATGTGATACATTCGAGTAACACGATTTCATTTTTAACTATGTATTTAACAAAATGTTTTATGCTCCAAAAGGGCAAGACAGAGCTATCATGTAGCAGCATATTTGAAGACATGTTTTCATGTTTCACATCTATTACAATGTATAATTAACTAAATGTACACCATATAAATTTTTTTTTTTACTAAATAAATACAATTATTTGTGAGTTAAGAACATCGTTTTGTTGGTATTTATGCTATTGGTTATGTGGAAAAAAATGCTATACTAATTACTGGTAATTACCTGCATAAAGGGACCATTGGTAAGTATACCACATTCTTTAACAGTAGTATGTTGTTCTTTGTGATTCTCTAGAACGCAACTATAATGTTGGAAAGAATGTCAATGTCAAAAACTACAAACTGATTATATCTAGCGCTATTGAACAATTTCACTTTGCGAATGAATACTTTCATGTAAACGACAAAATATATATGTATTTCCGAATCAACTTATATACGTCGATTGCAGTTTATCTTTAAAAAGATCATCTTTAATATGTTTCAAAAAAGAAAACGGCAACTGTGCAAAAACAGATAAGCATGCATGAAGAATTTGAAATAAACGAGAACATTCCCTAGTGGTGCCGTGTATCTGTTTGTGTGCAGTGAAATGCACGATCTTTTTATCTTTCTATCGCAATCATTGTTTTTATTTCTCAGAATAATGAAAACACAATATCGCAGCCATTTTGCATAATTGGAAAGCTTAATGTTTCATATACTAGATTAACAAAAATGATAACACGCTTTATAAAAAAAGAAAATTGGTATAAAAACGATATAAGAAACGTTTTACATTTTTATAATGCATATGGGATTTGTCTTACAAAGGGTATCATTCCAAGTTATTATAACAATTGCTGACGACAAAACCGGGTAATATTATTAGGATTGTGTCACTATTGAGTCTTTCCCAATACAGACATAGAATAGTTTGCGGTATTTTACGCAGAATGTTCATCGTATCGTAGTGATCCAATACAATTAATATTCAGGTTTTTTTTATCAGAAAAGTTTGGATTAATTGTCTAGTCGAAATACAGTTGCAGTTTGGCATTATGAAGACACACATATAGGAAAGAACACTGAAACAGGCAATATTATTCATCAAATATTTAGCTACATATATTATAGCACAACTTGAAAATCAGACAGTCGGATGACGTGAAAATGGATCGATGTGTATTGGACATAACGAACAACAAATATTTGTAGAATAAAATCATTTATTGTAATAGTTTAACACACACTTTATCAAAGAATAGAATATTGAAGCGAGTAAGTGTTTCTTGTCGTAAGATTAAAAATAACAAAAAATACGTTTTTTAATCAATTCACACAAACTACTTTTGACAAATATGGTTGGGTTCAACAGTTGCAATTTCAACATTCTTCAAGTTTATATTGTAGAATACGGATTTAAATTACTACCGACAGTGGAATTCTTAAATAGTGATTATTTTTACACTATAAAATGGTCAATTCAGTATAAACATACTGACTATTCTCTTGAGAAACTCGTGATTATTCCTGGGTATAGAAAGAAGGCATTCAGGATTTGCATTGCAGATTGTTATGGCGTTTCTGATGTTAGTTTGTATTGAAGTTGAATTGACAAACATCAAATTAAACACAATTAATATTTATTTAGAACCGAAATATTCTCTAGTATAGAAATGACGAGATTGATCAGCTGAAAATATGAGTTTTGAAACTCTGAAATAGATGCATGGCGAAAGTTGTGGGAAATTAATTGCTCGAAGAAACATCGTGAACATGATTTGTGAAGTAATAATATGCACGAACTAGAAAAATTCCAACTCAAAAATGATTAACGCTTCAATTATCACAATTGATTAGTCTGAATTGTGGGTTTTAATAGTTAAGACTCCGAAATGATGCATTAAGACACGCACGTTATTGATTACCGGTAACTGTAAAAAAGGCGAGTGTTGAAAATTGTATTTACATGATTTTTGTTAATGACTATCCTTAAATGACAGCTTCTTTTTCACGCAGTTAATTGTTGGTACTATTTGCGTGTTTTCTGTTGAACAGTTGAACTCATCCGTCATTCATTGACGTTTTTCAAACCTTTGATCGCAATCGACTTTTGTGTTAACGTCTTAACGACATTCCTAAAAAATAGTTTTAAGCGGGCATGACTAACGATGATTAAAAACTGCAGAGAAGCCTGCCAGCCTCAAATGTGGGAGTGGCCTACATTGAGTAAGAGGTGAAGAGGCGTACTTTATAAGTGTTATCGGCGAGGGATATACAAAGACTTAGAACACGTATAAGTTTTAGGAGCTGTAAAAGATTGCAGCACACTATTCTTAGGATTTTGTAAAATGTCAAAAGGTACCAAAATAGTCTACGTGCTCGCTTCCCCATAAGCTTTCCTATTTAAAATGAGTGTTTCCTGTTGGGTATTTTAATTGTTAATTCCATGGCGTCTCATAGCAATAAGTAAATAAGGAATTTTAAGCCAAATAATCCACAACTAGGCAATCTATAAATGTAAGTGTATAATGGTATTACAATTTAGGATGCAATTTTGCTTATATTGCCGTGATGTAGTATTGATGTATAATTTATAAATGTACTTGTGTTCAGCAATGTATAGCAAACGTATGATCTTGCAACTTTGAACACCAAGCGGGAGATCAGGAGCATATTGATTATTTATGCGGCACCATTTTCAACCCATGCGATATAAAGTATATAAAACACTGATTGCGTGTGCTTGTAGAGAATAGGTATTAGGGAATACTCAATTATTTAATGTCACAGGTGCGAGAATTGTTAATATTGAATATTTTTTAATAAACCCAAGACGAAATCAGTATTCAAGAAATGCTCGACTTTCAATTGTACATCTTTGTGTTCGCATGATAATCGTATAATCTCTAGACATGAACTTTCCAATAACCAGGATAACATAGTATGAGTCCCCTACGCAAGCCTGCCTTTCAGACAGTTATCTGCCTCAATCGGTCTTCCTGTCTTTCTATTCGTTTGTTATTTATCAAAGTATTATATTTTTCAAACTTTCCTGTTAGCAATAAGTCGTTTGAGATCACCATGTCTATCTGTATCGGTTAGTCTATTGTTATAACAGTTATAACTGCTATTTTTATTCACGACACTAATGTAACATATAATTGAAAGATAACACTTGTGGTTTTGATTTTATACATTATTATCAGTGCAAGTGTAGAAAAAAAGAGGACATAACTTAGCCTAAATGTAAAACTATTTAATTTTCTGCAAAATGCGTTTAATTTGCAGTTACTTAACACCTTCTTGTTAGTTCCATACATTGACAAACAGTGTAGGTAAAATCATTTAATGATAACACGTGTCATTTTCAAGTTTGCACCTCTTGACATTGTCTTTTCGTTGCAGGATTACGTTCGTTTAAATGCATTTTCACCATAGATCATCAGGTCCGGTTTGTTATAGGTGTTTTCTAAGTATTTCTACTTCAAACATCACACAAATCATCACAGAAGCATTTTCTCGCGTTTCATTATGGTAAGTCTCTATAGACAATGACACTGAAGGTAATATCATTTTCTTACTAATTTAACTTGAATCACCTCTTTGTCTTATTTTTCAATGATCGATTATTTATATGTCTTATCAATACAACTGTAATTAAATGAACAAATACAAGTAAATTTTTATTAGTGGGAGAACAATCATTTCATCCCCAAGCGGTAGTTTATTTATGTCAATAAACAAATATCCAAACAAATAGACATTGGACCAAAGCAAAGCACATTGGCTTTTCGAACTGTTCTAGAAGAAGTACAGCACTGTTTAAAATATGGCTGTGTAAGACATTCGCTTATTTTGTTCGTGTTACAGGTGCTCATATTCAAAATCCTCAACCATAAGCTAATGTTTAAATTCAAAACATATTATCAGCCTAATCACTCTTAGGACGTAAGGAAACGTCTTTAGAGAGAACAGCTAAAGATTTTGATTATGGTATGTGATCTTATGTGATATTCGCTGTGATATGTGAAAAAAATATTTTTTTTGTAAAAAAGTTTAAGAAAAGTAATGTATAACATACATGAAACATGTTTACTTGGTACAATATATTAAATCGAACTGTGTTATATGTACTATGTATGTTATAATGGAGTGAACCACGGTATGCTTACCAGATAACGTTTCGTCTCTTGCATATAAACTGTCTTTAAAAAATAAAGAATGAATACGCAATTTGATTCCAAACAATAAATACTTTTAAACAAAAACACATTACACGAGTACTACATGTCACTTTTACGAAGTGATTTGTTCACAGCAAGTGTGTAACTGTCCGGGTTTATACACATTGTATGATTGCTTTAAGAACGTCCTAATTGAATATGTAATGCACTTGAATGATCGTGTTAAGATTGTATTTTATAAGCCAGACATCCATATGTCCGTTGAATCGTTGACTACGGCTTGAATATAGTCATTTTAGCTCATCTCATTCATTTATATAAATATTTTTATGTATTGCATGTTGATTAAAAAGCTTCCAATAGCTTTCAACAGTTGGAAGCCTTTACAGCAAAGCCTTAAATTGTTAAAGGTCCCATACATAAAGTTGGAAGTCATTTCAGTAGTTAAGTATGAGCTGATCGCTCGATGCATTCATGTTCCATCTCTCTCTCTCCATTACCCTAAAAATCAGTATGACTACGATTTGTTTGTTAAGAATTAAAGTATGACCAATAACGATAGTGTGAATAATAATTTAATGACCACAAACGTCCGCCATTTACGCAAGTGCATATACAAAGTAAATTGTTTGATTGGGGAATTACAAATGAACAAGCCTGAATCAAGTGACGCCATGTGCGAGCAATAAACGAGTAAAATTCATTTAGATTTAATGTAAAAGAAATTTTCGCGCACGTGAGTGCTTTTCTGCGAATTAAAAGTGGTTTTCAGCAAATCTTACAGAACATTAATTCGAACTCGACACGTATTTTGTATGCATTTAACATACTTATATCCATTTTTATTTGAAGGCCCTTTAATTGTTTGCTTTTTTAATGAACAACGGAACTGTTAACCGACATTAAAAGATCTCGATGTTCTCTCCGCTACAACGCTTTATATCAACATCAGTTCGCCCACTCTGTCAATGTTGATAACGTGATGTACACCCGTATAGCATATTTTAAGCGTGCATGTATCGCTAAAAAGGATCAACGCAAAAGACATGAGCCTTCTTTATTAGAAGCTAGAAAGTGTATAAGGCGCGTAAGAGTAAAAATTCATCAATGTGATTCGGATTACACAATTAATTTAAGAAAGCTACAACACAAGGAATACGTACCAGCACCGCTAGATTATGTATGTGTCCTCTAAAAGATTTTTTGTTGAAGCTGAACATGTACCTTTGACAAATCTCAAAAATGCCATGATGCAATATTGAAAGCATATTTAATGGTTTGAACATATCTTTCAAATAACGACATTGAGTACATAACATGCCAACCGAAAGACAATGACGGTATGTCTTAATATTTGCCGATGTGTTGTTTACTTCTGAACCAACAAACGACAATCACATCCACTTGAGAATTGTACAAGAAGTTGAAGTAGTGAATGGGGCAGTTATAAAGGAACCGCGCTAAAATGTCGTCTGATGACATAAACGTAGCTCGATATCATCCAGAACATCGCGCATTCTTACCAAGAGCTACGCTGCTCGCTAAGGGGACCACGAAAACTTGGAGTAATTTTATAGCGGACAGACCAGATCCTGACCAGACTGCGCGAATTCCCGGGCTGGTCTAGACCTGCAGTGGCCTTAAATGACATAAGACCTGTTTTAGAATGACGATTCTTGAATTAAAGTGTGTGTATAAGGTGCATGAGTTCGCGCTGCTCACACGGTAAACTCTTCGTTTACTTCTATTTTACTTTACATTAACATTAAATGAACAAATCGTATTAAACTTGTTTTAAAACTTCAAAAACAAACATGTGTGTGTTGCGAATGTTGTATTCTTGTTCTGAGCTAACGATGAGCATCACGTTGATTTATATTTCTTCAATAATAATTATACAAGGTTAAGTTTTTTTGGTACTAGTCAATACATTTTGGAAAATACGGTGAATGAACCTGATGAGCAGGGAAAAAAGACGTTTTTCACGCACTGATTCAAACGCTGAGGTATATGAACAAGAAATGTATTTGTATATGTTTTGTTTTTCATTCTACAATAAATGTTAAATCAGACACGTACAGCTAGTATTATTACGTTAATTGCCCTAGTAGGATATCCAGGTGGGTGCAAAAGACTAATCTCATTGAACATTTTTTTGAAGAAAAAAAGAAGTCTATATAATAACAAAGATTGTTTAAGAAAATGTAAATGATCACCATATGTTTTAAAGACAGACAGCTCAGAAATTCACATATCGCAAACTTTTGTATGGATAATTGCGCTTCGAAGGATCGCAATAAAGCTGTCTAACATTTTTTGCCTCCGATTTATTTGAACTTCAATCCCAGGCATTTGCTATTTCTTCCTTTGGCTCAAAGTAATGATTGCAATAATTCATTGTTTTTGTTTGTAGTTTTGTACAAGGTTTCTATCGAATTTCTCATTTTATATGTATATAAACTTCGAATAAATTATTGAGTATGCATGTATACTGCGTTGATGTAAAAATTTACATTACACTAGATATCCAGTTATTTAATGCCAAAGTCCCTTTCAAAATTGAACATGTATATTATGTCAGTTCCACTTTTTGCCTATTTATGTTTGTTTCTGATGAAAACTCACGGTGTTGCATGTCCTTGAAATCGTATGTTGCCATCAACCCGATATGCCTTCTGATAGAGGCAGTAATAATCTATATTGTGATCTTCAACGTAGCCCAAACAAAGTGAAACAAAGCTTCACTCCTTCATATTAATTCATATTAATTTACTGCATCAACTATTTGAAATAAATCTTACTATTTCAGGCAAAGAACATTGCTGTAAACACCAACAAAGATATTTAGTAATTCATTTAAAACAATCATGAATCAGCAATTTATTTCATATGTATGCATACACTTCACTTCATGGTGTACAGTCGATAGTATTTATAATATTTAATAACATCATCATCACGTGGTAAAATACGTATTGCATCCATATTACTTATGTTTCATATGCGGAAGAAAATATAATTTCGTATTACTATACATTTAGTATTTAATATAAATCTCTAACACAATCATACCACAATCAGAATTTCTATCGTTGTTAAAGAAGGTTAGAATTATGAATACATTATTGATTTTATGCAAGAAGAATATGTCCTCATTTTATTTAGCATTGAACATTAAAAGAAAAAATAACAAAACATTCAGAGAAGCTGTACTATATTAAAAACGATAATAACAACAATATAACGATGTTAAATGTGAAAGTGTAATTTATAGTTCACCTGAATAGTAATAAAAGCAACAATATAGTAAAGTTTCTGACACAGTCCAGAACATTAATATCCCATCTAAGTTTTATCATTTACAAATGCAATAATCAAACACACTCAAGCATATGCCATTGATTTTATTAACAAGACCGAAGCCGTAGAAACCGTTCCCTCATCTGGTTAACTGCATTGCCAACTGGAGTTGGAGAGGTATAATAAATAATGCCATGTAAATACTACTACACATGTCTATGAACTGATGATTTGATCAGCGTATCAGTTCCTCTTGGAGAAAGTATTTCACAAGGCCGATAACACCTCCATGCTCTGTTTATATCATAAAATGCCAACGGTTATTTCGCATTAAACGTTTATCGCCTATTTGATTTATTATGTAGCGTTATTCAATCTGAACAATGACGCTAACACATAGATAAAGGTTCCATTTTTTTTTGCTCCATATATTTTTATTCATAAACTTTCCAAAGTTCATTAACAAATCCAGTAGTTAATCCACAAGATACAAGCGAGTCCATAAACGGGTTCTCGCCCAATACAACAATAAATCGTACAACTAGATTCTTGCCTGTGTGCGTGGTACCCTATTAGTGCAAAAAGTGACAGTTTATATACCCATTTTACAGTGCAGCTTATTAAGGAAGGTACACTCACACATAAATTACATTTTGGTCTATCAAATTGACAGCACATGGGGAAAACTGTTGGGAAAATTAATGAACAACTTATAATAAGGCTGCACCATGAAATCGTTATTTTGTAAATGAAGACCCTCACATGTAAACAAGTTTTAGGCTATTACGTCACAATTAGTGCATACTCCTAAATAAATCTAACGATTGATTCTGTGATAAAAAATATTTTTTTTTTCTTAGTTTGAGAGCGCATAATATGGCCATTTAATGTGTCAATTGTAAACGCTTTCATGTATTGTAATATTGCTTATTTTCAAAAAATGTGTCTGAAAAAATATGTAAAAAAGCGATCGATGGTTACATGGTCTACAGCTATTTCCTTTTACGTAAAAACATGGTATCTATTTAACTGAGCGTAACTGAAACGTCACTGAACACATTGCTGATGTGTTGACACAATTAAAACAATTAAATTATCGTGAAGATATAAAGTAACTTACGCTAAAACTTTTAATTATCGTATTCAGAAGATTCGGTTTATTTACCAATGTCGTTTATTTATGTCTAAAATACTGCGAAAACAGGCATCATATCGTGTATGTTCTTGTGAGATTATTTATCATTTAATTTATAATGTGTTTATAGGCTTTACATACTATTAAGGACTCAAAGCAACAGTGCACACATAAATTATATATATATATATATATATATATATATATATATATATATAGGCGTTTACAAACCTGTAAACGATTGTTTTCACTTAATTATGTTCCCGGAACCACTTTGCAGAATTTGGTGAAGCTGTATGAGAAAGTATATTACGGAGACGGCGTATGTTAACGTGAATAAGTTATCATGCCCTGGACCATACAAAATAAATGTATATACTAAACTATATTTGTATTGAAATTGTGTAACAGAACCAATATATCGAACAAATAAGGGAACCAATACGAGGGAGTATCTTATTCAATTGGTAACGCAACTTTTACAGGCAAAGCTTTCTAGGTTGTTCATTATGAATACAAGAATAGATTTATGTTTGCCCTATATAAATTAAAAGTTTCATCATGATGTATGTTAATATTACAATTTGTTACAATTATATAAGGTAAGTAGTTTGTGATATGCTGTGTGACGCAAAGGACTGAGCCTAGAACGCCGTAATTTCGGAATAAGTCAACAAAAAATATATAACATAGTTTTATGATATTTAAGAATCTGTTGAACAATTATTTCAATTATCATAAAACACTGCGGGGAATCACGTGATCACAAAAGTACATCGTACGCACAAAATGGCGGAAAAAGCTCTCGCTTAATGACGAAAATCAAAGTATTCTCATATTTTAAATTTTCTAAATTAATGATAACCATGCGCAAAGTACCCGCTTAGTCTCCTTATGTACTCTGGTAATTGTCGTTTTTCTTAGATTTCAGTAGTTTTCTCAAACATTCAGACACAATAAACAATGAAAATTGTACATCGTCTGAACATACTTTATTTTGACGCGTTTGCTATTCAAGATGACAAACAAACACATAAATACAGTTTTTGCTTTCTAACATGCTTAGAATATTTCGTACAAGGTTTTCCACGTTGTTCAAGCTTTTTTAGATCTGTGGCGAGGGATTCGGAAAATAGTACATCGTCTGAACGTTTTTTGTTTGAGTACATCGTCTGAACGGTTTTGAGTATTTCATCTGAACTGCTTCTGTTTTTACTTTTAATGCGATGTTTATAAAAATAAAATTGTAATAACATCTGTGATCAGCCAAACGATTTTTTGTCAAAATGACGTTCCGTTCTATGATCAGAAAACACAAAATCCTGTGTTATTTTTACATGTTTCATAGTGTTTAATTTTATTAAATTAAATTAATTTAATTTAATACAAGTCACGCTCGAAAAGGGTTGTTATTTATATATATAAAAGCATGAAAATAATGTAATAGGAAGTATGTCATTTGGACGAAAGATCCTTGGCTTTTCACATATTTATATTTACAAAGACCAAATGTAGTTTGCAGTAAAACTAAACTGAACTTAACATTTCTATTTACATACTTGGCGCATGTGACATTTCTTTTTTCATACTTGGCGCATGTTAGAACTTATTCAAAATATAATGCTCGGCTCGAAACAGTGGCAGCTCTGAGCTTGCGGTGATTTTTCCAAGCTTCAATAATATATGTAGTATATAATATTTAATGTAAATGTTAGTCTGAATTACATATATGTGGTAATCGATATATAATTATTTTTGTGAAGATAAAATATTGATGTCATAAAATGTCTTGGTATAATTAGATGTCTGTTATATATATGTTATAAATAGCTGTTTTGTTATTTCAGAATGCGCCAAAAGTCAAGTATATCGCGGCGACGCACGATAGTTTTATTGACAGTCGCGCCTTGATGTTAATTGTAAAATTAATACATATGCATGCTAGGAATGCTTACCTTGTGTGCGTTTGCAATTAATAACATATACTTAATTAATGCTTTTGTTCACATGTGCGGACTATGAGCTTGTATAGGCTTTATTGATGAATAAATGTTGTTGATCTTGTATACTTGCATATATTAAATTAATGCTCATTTTCATTTGTGAGGGCTATGCACTTGTAAAGGCTTTATTGATGAATAAATGTTGTTCTTGTTGTATATATCTCATAACATACACAAAAAAGAAATTGTTTAATAACATGATGAAAATATGCATAACGAGATTTACTTAATTTTTTAAAATAATTTATTTAAAATATTCCACGTAAATAAGATTTTTAACATTGCAGTTATTAAGACACAACCATATATAGTATTCATATTCATACATGTTTATTTCTCCAAATAATTGTTCAAATTCTTCTTATCGTATGTCTTGTAAGTAAAATAGTAAATATAAGATGTGCAGTTGCAATATTAAATGCAATTATGTATTTCCTTCATAACTTACCATATTAACCTGTTCAAAATACTATCGTCTAATGTCTATCTTCTACCATTACTTATAAATTGTATAATGCATATATAATGTAGGCTATAGGCTTGTATAAGCTTTACTGTTGAATAAATTTTGTTATTGTTGTTGTTATTGTTAACGGCCAACGGAAAAACTTTGCGAAACCGAAATTTCGCAAACTTATGTACCCTTTTTCTTAAAGATTTGCTACTTTGAGACATAGTATGCGATAAAAGTCTTATCGTTGATTAATAATTGGTTATTTTCACTCAAAAAACGCGTTTTCTTCACTATGAAATTTATTAGCAAAGTTGGGGTACCCATGGGATTTTTGCATTTTCCCATGGGATTTTCGATTTTCCCATGGGTTTTTTTCTCCCATGGGATTTTTTTCTCCCATAATTTGCAAATGGGAGAAAAATCCCATGGGATTTTGAACATTTTAAAAAACGTGTTTTATTTGCGTTTGCAAGTATTTTAACGTTATTTAAGGACTGTATATTGGTTTTATGCCAATTATATATAAAAATATATAGTAATAAAAAAATCCCATTTTAAAATCCCATGGGATTTTTTTCCAATGGGATTTTTCAGTTTCGTAAGCCGAATAAGTTTCTTAATGCGAAAAACAACAATAAAGGAAATAATAATTATAATTTTGAATAATAAATTGAATAATATAAATAACATGAATATTTTTAAAATGAGTTACAATTAAAGGTTTATGCTAGTAGAACTTATCATTTCTTGTTCGAGCAGATGGTTGAGTCCAATTGGTGAGTATGCCAGCTTAGAACCAGTATAAATGCATCGCAGACAGACAACGCTGTCATACTGTACACACCGCTGAGTAACAATCTTTATTGCATTTCATTTTGCAACAGAAAATGAACTCCGTAGTATAATTGATCTTATATATGCCCTCTGCTTTTGAAAGCGTGCAACACATTAACATAACAATAAGTCCATGCCAAAAACTATGTGCAAATTCCATTCAAAGCTATATACACATTATAAAGGTCAGATGACCCGCGTCATGCGAAAATGGGTCTTATGTCATATGCGGCCAAAGTTGGTCCATCCTAGCTTGTCCAACCGCGCAGTCTGGTCAGGTACTACGCTGACTGATATATAAAGTCAAGCCATGATTCGTGGTCTCATATCCAAACTCGGTAGCTCCTGTGCGAAACTTTCACCGGAAACGACGGCACCGAGACGGGCGCTCGAACTTTGCGGATGCGCGTTATATGTTATATATAATAGCGCGATGCGTTTTTTCTTGCCTCAAATTAGCAAGCCCAATCAGCGTTTTATTGTGTTCTTTGCTTCTACTATTAACAAGAACTTCAACTGATACGAACATGAATTTTATTTTAATATGTTTATTTAATGCTCGGAAAACTCATTGTATATTTAGACTACTACTTATAAAACAAAGTCGGGTTTTCAACATCTGTTTTCGGCATATAAATTGTTATTTCAAACCAGATTTTACGCACTTTACTGTACAAAATTCCGTTAGGGCCACCGTGGTTACTCATTAAAATCCAGAGGGCGAGAATGCGAGAACGCGAAAGTACGATGACGACAGTGCGACAATACGATGGCGACAATGCGTTCGTACGATTGCGAAAACGCGCTAGTACGATGACGACAATGCGACAGTGCGATAATACAATGGCGGCAGTGCGATAGTACGGGGGCGACAATGCGATAGTCATATCGTACTGTCGCCGTGGTATCATCGCAATGTCGCCATCGTTCTATCGCATTGTCGCCATCGTATTGTCGCACTGTCGCCATCGCATTTTCGAATTGCCGCCATCATACTATCGCGTTATCGCATTGGCACCATCGTACTATCGCACTGTCGGCTATCGCCATCGTATTGTCGCACTGTCGTCATCGTATTTTCGCACTGTCGTCATCGTATTTTCGCACTATCGAACTGTAGTACTGTCGTCATCGTATTGTCGCACTGTTGTCATCGCACTGTCTGATTGTCGTCATCGTATTATCGCGTTCTCGCATTGTCGACATCGTACTATCGCATTGTCGCCATCGTATTGTCACCCTGTCATCATCGTATTGTCACATTGTCGCCATCGTACTATCGCGTTCTCGCGTTCTCGCCCTCTGGATTTTAATGTGTAACCACGATGGCACTAACGGTATTCCGTAATACTGCTAAAGCACAGTATGATTAGGTCACTCCCAATGCTCAAATCTCTATGTCTATTTTAGTAACAACACATGTCTATGGAAGGATATTTAGGTAAAAGTTACATCATTCGTGGTGAATATTTACATTATGACTGATGCTTATTCTAAGTTGCTTTATGACAATTCCAACATGCTTGTTGTCTATTCGTTTATACTTGATGATTGCTGCAACATTACATCATTCATGAATAATATTTACATTATGCGTGATGTTTATTCTAACATGCTTCATGACAGTTCCAACATGCTTGTTTTCTATCGGTTATACTTGATGATTGTTTCAACATGCTTGGTGACTATCCAATGTTTGTGTGTTCATTATTCCTGAAACCAGTCATAATCGGTTTTGCCACTAAGCGTCATTTACAACGGCAGTTAGCAACAGGCAGTAAGCAGAATGCAAGTTACTAAATTATGACATCAGGTGGCGCGCGTTTATTTTCCGTATGTTGAATAAATTACTTTTCGGAAAAAAAAAGCGAAACATCCGAATCATTTGGACTAGTAAACTGAATAAGCTGAATTAGTTCCCTTCGTTATATAATCTCCATTAAACTAAATACGTTCATTATTGCCATGAAGACCAGTAAGTTTACACAATGAATTGACTGCCGTGAATGTTTTTGATATTTGTAAGATGCAATTGGCACTCGAGAAATTATACATGTATTTTATTCAGAACATAACGGGGCTGATGTGTTGGAATTGTGGCCCTTCCCTAGTCCAAATAATTACAGTAGACGTAATCTACCGATGTGCATTGCATATCGACCTCATATTTATAAAGTAGCCCAAACCCCCATTGCCACAGACCTGTGCGTGAAACTTTCAGATTTCTTTAGTCTGTTTACCATGCTATAATTACAATTTCTATAAACACATATTTATCATTTTATGACTATATAATGTCTGTGGTATACAGAGAAACCTGAAAGTTACAAGTACTCGTGTCTAGTACTGTACAACTATTGTACTCCTCGTTGAGAAAACAACTACTTCATCTACATGTATTAACATATCATAAAACATAATTTTCAATCAAGTTGGAAAAAATCAATAAATAAATGTCATATAAACAGGTTTGTCATGAACGTTGACGTCGCTCTTGGTTACCAGAAAAATTCCCACGCACGGATTTCAACCGTCATTGTTTACAATCAATTAAGTGCATAAGTACTTGAATTTGTATAGTGTTTTTTAAAAGTGTCCAGCTACAGGTGGTTAGCGTGTGGCTATAATACTAGTTAGTGAAAACATATTTTGGAATGATAAGTAATCATATTATAACGAAAAATCAACTTTTCTTAAAAAAAATAAGTTAAATATATATTCAACAAGGTATCCAACTCGAAATCATCCGAAAACGGGATGCATCGTTTTAAACAGCCATTACTTCATCAATTTTGCAGCGATTTTCACGATCTTGGTCTTATTCAACGCAGAAATAAATTTCCTTTCTGGAAATGTATATGTCTTGCAATATTTTTACAAATACTGGGTCAACTTTTAAGAAATAACACGATACACAACTCGCGTGACCCAGCTGTAATCGATCAGACAGTATTCATGACTGAAATCTTCACGGGGAAATGGGCATTTTCCCTGCAAAGTTCACGAACCTCGATACCATAATTCAATAAAACGTATGAAAAAAACATTCTTACCGTTCTTGCCGTAGAATTATGCATCAAAACTAACTGTCCAGCGCATTTTCAAACCTTTGTTTACATACATTTCAACCAACTAACATTTTAAACACAAGAGTGATTTCATTGCTCCAATGCGAAGTTGTGTCTTTACAACTGGAGATTTCATTCATAAATACGGTCTGATCGAACACAACTGGGTCAAGCGAATTATGTATAGCTTTATTTCTTAAAATTTGACCCAGCATGTGTAGAAATATAACAATATATATATACATTTCCTAAAAGGAAATTCATTTCTGCGTTGAATAAGACCGGGTCATGAAAATCGCTGCAAAATTAATTTAGTAATGGCTGCTCAAAACGATGCACCCCGTTTTCGGATGATTTCGAGTTGGATACCTTGTTATATATAAAACGGTAGTGATTTTTTTTATAGAAAATTTGATTTTTCGTTTTAATATGATTATTTATTATTCAAAAAGATGTTTTCACTAATTATTATCATAGCCACACGCTAACCACCTGTGTGTCCAGCACGTGTGCCGGGAGAACAGGGCTTAATGTATTTTTTGTTAAGCTCTATAATATTTATATCCAATCTGTATGAAAAAATGTCGGTGAACATTATTCCGGTGTTAATTTTTAAAAATATTGAGGCATTCGTTAATTATGGATCTAAAACGGAACATTAATCCGCAAAAAAAACACCGGGCATATTGCATATTAGATCGGACACATGAAATTATTTCGAAAGACAGCAATAAGAGTTTCAATTCTACATGAGTAAGTCTCGCTGTGCACGATTACGCTCTTACTGCTCGTATATATTTGACTCTTGGCAAATACCTAGTGTTTTATTTTGCTTAATCTAAATTGTGTCATGCATCTATATGTACTTAAAGCAGCATGACCAACAGCTCTTTCATATGTGAAAGAGATTGACACGAAATACCTACCCATCTATAATAAAGTTTATATGTGCACTTCAATATTATAGTTTTAAAGCATTTTATGTGGTGCAATATAAAAGTACTCTAGTAAATTTGAAATTATGTAATCGATTTCCTCTCAACATACATGCAAAGTTCCAGATAACTTTTTCAGCAAAATCTTGGTTTACACTCTATAATAATCCAGCCTTAAAGTCTATTATTAATTCTTTTTTATCAGGTAAATATAATTTTTGGCACATCCGCATTTAGGTTTATAGTCTAAGAAGAGCTCATGACAATTGCCGGGTTACAGCAGACTTTTTGCGATAAAAGGACCAGATAATGGAAAACGTTCGGCTTTTCGACTGTTGTAAAGATGGTCTGTTATTCATAATAACGTTAAAGTGCTGTTGATTTCATAATTGTAATGAGGGCCTAGACGAGTGGGAACTCATTGATAAAATGTTTACATTATATGCATTGATATTGAGTTTTACGCATGATCACACATTTTGAATTCTTATTTTATTTTTCCAATGTGTAACCGTACGCACAGAATTTAAGTCTACTTTTTTACTAAATTTAATTCAATTTTTACGACTTTAAGCGTCTTATCTGGAGCTCTGCATACATGCATTAGTAGCATATATTGAAATATATCCATAGACTTTCTTTGGTTATTGAAGGTAAATTACTGTACAAAAATTATGGTTAGTCATTAACCAAAACAAAGTTAAGTCTACAAACACGCGGTTAATTTCGGTTCAGTAGCAAATATCTTACAAAGGTGCGCAACTTCTCCTATAACATAAAATTTCCGTTATACGCCGTAAATTTCCGTAGTCCTCCGTAGCATTTCGGAATGACTGTCAATTGACATCATTGTATCATGCATGATAGTATGTTGCTTTGTGCTTGGGTGAAACTCACATCTTACCATCGCGTTAATTTATTAAACGCATTAATATTTGATTCCATTATGCACTGCGCCTATTGCACAATTCTCTCTGCACAAACCAACATACACATATGCAGCATGCAATTAACGAACAAGAATGTTGCATCTGTACACATGCATGATACCATTAAGCAGAATGTAAATAGACATTGGACATCAGGCAAGATGTAAGTGTCATCAAGCATGAAAAGGTGTCTACATACTTATTGAAAGTACCATCAAGAATCATGACACAGTCACAAAGAAGGATGTAATTTTTACCTAAATACCCTTCCATATTTGTCGGCACTGTGTGTTTGCTTAATTTCACTGAAGAACGTCTACTGGTTAATCTTACAAAAAAAGTGATAACTAGACTGAGTAGCAATTTTTTCGGCGTTGCTGTTTAACGTCAAATTTGGCCTTTCAACGAACTTCTTAAAAGCCCATTAAATTTTAATGAAGAAGTTTCCCGCTTTTAGGTCCGAATGAATTAAATCAAATTTTGCAATTGGCAATTTGATAGAAATCCCCATAAAACACTGCACATAGCTTTCTGAAATAAACAGGCCACATTGAACGCATTCACGATATCCAACAGCTCTCTTTGCAAAGACCTATCTAGTGTTTCTTGGCCGTGTAAGATCTATAATTAGAACATCGTCACCTAAACATCTACTAATAGAAGAGCATATTTTGGGGAAACAAATTCAATAAGAGTATAAAACGTCCACGATCAATAATGTGTAGTTTGATAAAGATATCACGGCAGTAAAAACATAGCACGTTAAAGAGACCACAATCTGGTACATTTGGTCAATTGTTGCGTCCGTGGCGGACAATACATTTTTAAAAAGAAAGCGTACAAAAAAGCAAACACAAAGTTCTTCGTAAGCTTGTTTTAATCTTAAAAACACATAATCGACAGTCATTCCAGTCAAATACAATACTAACAGTCAGCACTCTAGAGATCAAAATTGCGGATATAAATATTTAATTCAGGGATATCAAGTGTATCAAGTTCGAATTCCGTAAAAAATAGCGGTAGTCTGGGGCATTAGGTCCCTTACAGGGATAAAAGGTAAATCACCGCCCGAGCCGTAGCTAATTGATTTATTGTAGTCTTTCTAGTTGCAATTTCTGGTGAGTACAATGCGGAATATTACGGATATTTGCAACATGTCGAAGATTTTCGGAAAGTAGCGACGTTTTCGTCAGTTAATATTCATGTCCGTGCCGGCCGCTAACTTATCAGAATCAATAAAAAAGAACCAGGAAAAATCGGTACCGATCGCAAATTTCCGGAATTCCGATAAAGCTTCAACATAATTTGTTCTCAAATGATCGCGTACTCGAACGAATCTGTCCCTACGCCTCCAACTCCCTTTAAATCTCATCGGACGTACATTGATCTCAAAATCTATCCTTGACGACTCAAATCATATTTCCTGAATAGTTTGGCCTATTGACGTCCCTGTAATTATAACAATGGTCTTTTGGATAAACACCGCTAAGTTGTTGCAATATAATAACCGTTTAAAATAGTTACCGGTTTTCATTTAATAAAATGATTAAGTCATATTCGAGATTTCAGCGATTGCCAATATTTTGCTTTTGTTTCTCATGAGCATATGGTGCTTGGTATCTGCTATTGACTCCTTTGTAGATTGCAAATATTACATAACCCTTACAGCGGCCGAGCGCAGATATCTGCACTTGGCCGCTAAAAAGAAAAATCTTTGCGCATTAATTTAATTCAAATCTCATTATCATAATCAAAATCATCATCATCGTCGTCGTCGTCACTACTACCACCACCACCATCATCATCATCATCATCATCTTCTTCTTCTTCTTCTTCTTCTTCTTCTTCCTCCTCCTCCTCCTCATCATCATTAACAACAACAGCAACACCAACTTAACATCATCATCAAACAACAATAAACATCGGTAGCATACAATGTGCTTCATCAACCATACATAATTATATGCGTTAAAACACCATAATAGAACAGCATGAATGAAGCTGTCTATTACTCTTTTATATTTCCTATACCAATATTTTCTTTCGTTAATTGAAGGACTAGTTGAAATCTTCTACAAAAGCCCTCCCCCCCCAAAAAAAATAAAAATAAAAATAAAACATAATAATAATAACCCTAGCAAACAACAATAAACATAGGTTAGTTAGTATACACTGTGCTTTAGCAACCATGCATAATGAATGTTTATGACTTCGGACCGTTGTGATCAAATTTAAAAAAGCAAGATGGTATGTATGCGGCACACAACACATAGATAATTATAGTTTTATACCTTAAACGTAGTTCATCAAAATAAAGATAAGTTATTATCTATGTAATACTTAAATTAGGTTTATAACGTATGCATATTTGTCTAAAACTTGTGAAATGTGATTCGTAAGCCGACGACAACATTATCATTCGGACCCTTCTCCCCACCTAACAATCGAGATTAAACACCTGTGGAGATCCCGATCTTATCAATGAATAAACCGGTTCAATGATGTCAAGTCAAATAAAACATACTATTACTATCCAAATAAATATCTATCAAAAATGTTAATTGATATACCTACTTAACTAAAACTAAACTTAAACGATTAGCAAGAAAATATATAAAGAAGAAGCAGGCAAAGTAGACAAATTAATTGTAACATATGTTTTCTCAGTCTCCCACTGTTGAACAATATAAATAGTATTTATCGCCACCCCAAAAGGGATCTTTATCACACGTTTGGCTCAACTAATATATAATTGTGACAGGACAAACTGTCAACAAATACCTTGTTAATGTTTTATACATAACTCCAATCAAAGGTTAACTTCCAAGGAAACTGCGGCATGTTAAAACTGTTGATTATGACAAAATGTTGTTTAGTACAAATCAGTACAATAGCGTCTGTTATGTGGCCTATACTAATCCAGTTAAATAAAACTTTAATCGCAGAAAAGTTTAGATTCTTTACACCTTTAAAGGGGCCTTTTCACAGATTTTGGCATTTTTTTTAACTTATTTATTAAATGCTTTATATTGATAAATGTAAACATTGGATCATAAAAGCTCCAGTAAAAAATCAATAAAAAATAAAATAAAAAAAGGAAATGTACATTGCCCGGAGCAGGGTTCGAACCAGTGACCCCTGGAGTCCTGGCAGAGTCCTGTAGTATAAACGCTTAAGCCTACTGAGCTATTCGGCCGAGTACACATTCTCGACGTATTTTATACCTTATATAAGCAATCTTCGTAGTTTCACAAAATTTAACGACAAAAACAGAACTCTCCAAATTATTCAATCGTTTCGCGTTGCAACGCTTTATAATTTTTAGGTTTTAAAATCGTCAAAAGATGCATATAATGGCTATGTTAGAGCATGGTTAATGTTCAGTATTACTGTTTCCTCACAAATATCATAACTAAAACGAAAACTTACGAATCTGAAACAACTTTTTTCAATTTTGTCAATTTACCAAAGCGTGAAAAGATCCCTTTAAGAAAATATATATAACAGTTCTTTCCTGTTTTAACAAAATGATACATTTAAAAATAAATTATGAAGCATCGCTAGCAATATTAGAAAGAGAAGTAGA